>NW_015164188.1:287918-327070 GCF_001447785.1 Gekko japonicus
CGGCGGCCGGGACCGTTGGGGGCGGAGTGTGTGGCCTTATGACACACTTCCGGTAATATCCTACTGAAGCCACGCCCCTCCTGAAACCTTATCCTCCCCAGACTCCATCCCCAAAATCTCCAGGAATTTCCCAACCCTGAGCTGGCTACCCTATGTGAACTGCAGGGATTACAGGGCAAAATATAATTGTTTAAGATTCAATATCTGCACGAGAAAAACAACAACATTGAGCTAAACAACTGCTATCCTAACGAAATCTGGGACCCTCATGGGGCTCAGCAGTGGAGCTGCAAGGCCGGCGGCGGCGGCCGGGACCGTTGGGGGCGGAGTGTGTGGCCTTATGACACACTTCCGGTAATATCCTACTGAAGCCACGCCCCTCCTGAAACCTTATCCTCCCCAGACTCCATCCCCAAAATCTCCAGGAATTTCCCAACCCTGAGCTGGCTACCCTATGTGAACTGCAGGGATTACAGGGCAAAATATAATTGTTTAAGATTCAATATCTGCACGAGAAAAACAACAACATTGAGCTAAACAACTGCTATCCTAACGAAATCTGGGACCCTCATGGGGCTCAGCAGTGGAGCTGCAAGGCCGGCGGCGGCGGCCGGGACCGTTGGGGGCGGAGTGTGTGGCCTTATGACACACTTCCGGTAATATCCTACTGAAGCCACGCCCCTCCTGAAACCTTATCCTCCCCAGACTCCATCCCCAAAATCTCCAGGAATTTCCCAACCCTGAGCTGGCTACCCTATGTGAACTGCAGGGATTACAGGGCAAAATATAATTGTTTAAGATTCAATATCTGCACGAGAAAAACAACAACATTGAGCTAAACAACTGCTATCCTAACGAAATCTGGGACCCTCATGGGGCTTGGCAGTGGAGCTGCAAGGCCGGCGACGGCGGCCGGGACCGTTGGGGGCGGGATGTGTGGCCTTATGACACACTTCCGGTGATGTCAGGGGTGTGGCATATGCTAATGAGTTATGCTAATGAGTTCCCCTAGCTCTTTTTCTACGAAATGACACCTGGTGCCCTGCATCCATCGTTCCAAAGACGGAGAGCAATGCTCCTTCTTTTGTGTGTGTGAGTAAGACAGAGTGTGTCAAGCTGGAAGAAAGGAATCTCGTCCCTGGGAATAGTATTCTCCTTCAAAGGAACAGGATCAGATAACAGGAAGGAAAGGATGCTCTGTGTGTCCTGATTTGTCTATTTGACTAAATCCGTGGTGACCTCGTGAAGTCTGAGGCAGGAGACAGTGCACAGTCCTTCACTTTTCTAATCAAGGGGAGAAAACACATTGTTCTTATACATTTCTTGACAAAGAGGAAACTCAGACATGATCTTTGGGGTAAGGTACATGAGCTTTATGTGCATCTGCCAAAAAGTCATTTTCTCTCTTTTCCCCTTTGGCTATTCCACCAAACTCATGAACAGGACAAGATACTTATGCAATTTTTGCCATTTACCACATGAAATCACCGTTACGGATGTATAAGTACAAATATCTCTTTCCAGGGTTGTAAAATCACAGTTGTCCTTAAATATAACATCCTGACTTTGAACTGATTCTCACAGTCTTTTCCTAGTTGCCTAATGCTTTGCTGTTGCTTAGCAACGGCAGGTCGTGCTCCCTCATCACTTCTTGAGAACCCAGAAGTATCTGGGGAATGTGTTCTGGGTTGCTAGACAACCATAGAGGGCTCTCACCCTGTCCCTCTCCTGTACTGTGGAGCTAGAAAAATGCTAGCAATCCAACCAGTTCCAGCTGCACCAGGGCAGCAAAGGGTGCCATTGACGTCAGTGAGCTTAGAAGGGTGTCGTTCTGATTAGGACTGCACAGTAAACCCAACAGTACCATAACACTCAGCAAGTAAAGCTGGGCCTGCTTTCAGCATGAAGCCAAGAGGGTCCGGACAGCATACCTTTGCCACACTGAGTGTCATTTAAATCAGACCTTCCACCACTCTATATGAGATGCTGACATATCTGTCTCCCTACCCAGGCTACAGGACCTTCACATGCTAGCAATATATGTGCAGGAAACAGAATCCTGTTTAAACTAACCCTTCAGCCAAATGCAACACTTAATAGTTCAACCCTTCTTTCCTGCCCAGCACCACATTTAAATACCATGTTGACAGGGAATGTTTCTGTATTTGAAAAAGCCTTGCCTCTCATATGTCTGCCTGTGTGTGTGCTTAGAATAAACTTTTTCAAAAATGGATCTTGATCTTGAAAGACTCCTTTCTTACTGACTAAGCTTTCTTCATCAGCCAACTACTCAGCTCGTACTACTTAATGTCTGAGAAAGAGCCAAGGGACTTTCTCAGTTTGCCTGTCTCTGTCTTTCTCTCACACACACAGGCTGCTGAGATTCAAGAGCTGTTCTGGGGCAGTCAGTCTGGACAAAGAGTTCATTCTTCAGATGGTGACAGTTCTATCGCCAAGTAGAGAGTCCTTTGGTGCTGTGTACAGTGCACAGAGCAGCTTTCTTTATTTTTTAAATTAAATCTATAAATTGCCCCATCCCTACTATCATAGGGTTCTGGGCGATGTACATAGTATTAAAAACAGTAATCAAACAAAATTATCAAACATATTAAATTACATTTAAAAACAGGTGGTGAATAGTGATCCTTAGAGTTAATTTATTCCCCTATGATAGACTGCTGGCCATTTTGTGGGCAGGGGGTAAGAGGTCAAAACGAGCAGGGAAAACTGAGGAGGGTACCAGCTGAGGTAAAAAACGTCACTATCCTCAACCAAAAGCCTGGCAGAACATATCTGCCTTGCAGGCCCTGCAGAGTTGCATAAGGTCATGCAGAGCCTATCAAGTCCTGCACTCCTCTACTAATGCCATCATTTGTTTACTAATTATTTAAACACTTTTATGCCACCTTTCTTCAACTAGAGCAGTATTTATTTATTGGCATGTGGTGACATAGATAGGGAGAAAATAACCAAACAATACCCCTCTTTTCATCCCATTGGGGACCCAAAGCACCTTAAGGCATCATTCTCCCATCCTCTCTTTTATTCTCACAACAACCTGGTGAGGTGGGTTAGGCCAAGAGAGAATGACTGGTTCAAGTTCACATAGTGAGTTTCCATGACAGAGGGGAGATTCAAACCTGGATCTCCCAAATCCTAGTCTGATATTCTAACTTTTACACCATGATCGGATAAACCTGGGAAACTATGGTTCTTCTGCATGTGGGGGGTGTATCTTCTCCTCGGTACCATCCCATGAACCTCATAAAGCTAATGCTGAAGGTAAAGGGAACCTCATGGACTACAAAACAGAACTGAGAACTGCAATGGGGGGCTCTCTTAGGTGAAACCCTTCACGTACTCCTTGTGCAAGCAGAAAGCTTGTAGGAACCAACCCACCCATTTGAAGCAAGTTCACATGGCTTGCTTTGGTTGATCTCTGATTATATGCCCATCCGGTTGAGAATAAGTCCCACTGAAAATCATCGCAGCTTATCCCTAACTATGCATAAGGTTCCGATCTCCATACCTTCCTCACTCTGTCAGTTCTTTGGCTAGCTTGTACATGAACATTGAGTAAATTTTCCAGCTACCAGCAAATTCCAAATGGCTCTACAGCAAATAAATAAATAAATAAATTCAAAGGTTGGTTGCAAAGATTACCATTCAGTAAGATCCAGTGTAGGGGTTTTTATAATATACCACTTTGTTGGATACAGCCAGCTTTTCTGCTGGTAAAAAAGGAAGTAGAGGTTCCAGGTGTCGGCGCTTCAACGATGGCTGCCTCTTCTCGGAGTTCCGAGAGACACGTGCCATAAATCAGTGGATAGGAGGGGGTGCGATCGTCCGTGCGCCCCCTGGAGCCCCTGTGGTGGGCTCCTAGCCATGGGGCTTTTGGAGAGCCCTTCCTCCGGCAAATGGCCAGCAAAGGGGGGCTACTCTCTGCCTCAAAGGTCCTGCCCTGATTCCCAGTATTGGACTCGAAGCGCACACCGGAACAAGCGCATGGAGGTGCAGCGAACTATCTCTGCCTAGTGAGATCCCAGGGAGACCTGTTGGATCATCTTGAAGACTGATGAGTGAGTTAAACTGGAAGTGAGACATCAAAGCCTTGATGTGAAGCCCCTCCGATACAAGAGGGAGGGGGAGGGGATGCCCTACCCACTAAGCGATTTAATGAAGTGGAATTATAACTGGGGGGGGGGACTGAGCTAACAGCGGCAATGGACCAAAACAGAGAGTTTTCCATAAAATTTAAGCATTTTTAACAGACCTTCGGGATTCTGGCATGTTGTCGGCAAATGTAAACATTCCTCAAAGATGGTGATTGTGGCGCAGAAGTAAGCAGGACCCAAACTTTCTACAGGAAGAAGGAGATCGACTGGCTGGGTCACGTGACCTAACCAAAACCATAGACTCTTCCTATCTGTGTGTGGAAGCTGTCTACCCCCTGCTGGCTTCCAGGATGTACTGGATGGGAATTGTTCTCTAACGTGGCTCTATTCTTAAAGGGATGGTGACTCCAACTGAGAAGTTGCGATTTATTGATCATGAGATCCTTTGGATTGTATAATCTTTTGAGTAGTATTGAGTGGGCAGGCTGATTGAAAAGCTTTTTTTTCCCCTTTGAGTGAAGGGTTGGACTTGGACTTGCCCGGAACATATAATCAGCCTGCAAATGATGTGGTTCATTTCTCCAATAAACGTATGTTTAAAACAACAGAAGGAAGGGTTCTTTTGATCTCAGACAAGCAAGCAACAGCTGGGGGGAGGGGAAGCGGACTATCTATCAGAATGGCCAGTTCTTATAAAAGCGATGGGAGCTACAGGGGAAAGAAGATAGGAAGGTAGATAACAGAGAAGGAGAAATAAATTTGACTGTTTTTCACTTACTGAAGAGACTGGGTTCTAAATTAAAAATATCTATGGGGTTCTAAATTAAAATATCTATGGGGGGGCTGTCACCAGGTGATGCCATTGTTTTCTGAAGCCGTGTAAAATGTTGCAACAATGGTAGTACTCTTTGTTTGTTCAGACAAGCTGATATTGATCTAGAAGCTATTATTATTGAATACTCCTCATGCTTGAAAGTAACTGTGTAAGAGTAACTAGCGCTTTATAAGTATTATATAACCTCCAACACTTGGGCTTTTAGTTAGGTTCTTTTTACTTTTTTCCTTAGTTTGTAGATTCCCACCCCCCCTCATTTCTGTTGTAGTTTTTAGAAAATCCAAATAAAAAATTTCCCCTACGGGGGGCCAAAAAAGAAGAAGAAATATTTATGTTCCTGTAAATATAGAGTTTAGTGGCACCTTAAGTCAACAAAGATTTATTCAAGGTATGAACTTTCGAGTGCATGCACACTTTTTTACACATTTACAAAAGTAAGTAGAGGTCCTCTATGACTACCAAAAAAGGCTATGCTGAGAATCACGGGGCCTCCATGTAAAAGTCATGTGGGATGAGGCTGTAGTTAGGAGGGGAATTGGACAAGGTCGACTGAAAAAGCTGATTGGACCCAATCCCTTACAATTCCCATGCTTTGCCAGCTAGCTATGACAACTTTCTGCTTTAATGTCTGTAACTTCATTTAACAACACTGGCTGGAAAAACCTATGAGAAATTGTGTGATGGGATACTGTGAGAAATGGCGATGGTGGTGTCTTCCTCTTGAGGAAATTGCAGTCTTAATTCCTACACAAATCTAGTGCAAGAAAAAGCTCTTTCTAAATATGCTGCATAATAAGACAAAAAAGTGAAGACATGTCAAGCTCATATTTTTCCTTACATTTGAAAAAAACCGAAACTTGTATTGTGAAGCTTTTTATCATACCTGCAACAGCCCTGCTCGGTATTTTCCACTTGCAAGTTGACCTCGAGCAATTTCACAGTGAACACCACTGCTATAATTATATAAATACATTGTTGGCAGTTTGGCTGGCTGATTACTATGAATGGGTCCGTCACTATGGTTTTCTCTGATGGGAGTTGAGGATTTGACAAAAGAAACTTAATGTTCTTTTAATAGCTATGGATAGTTCCTGAATGAGCGATTTGTGTGCCAGAGTGGATGTCTGAGGTTGGTGCTCTGCAGGCATGTGTGTATGACAGAAATGGGGCTTTACTAATGAGAGAGAGAGAGAGAGAGATCTGTAAGTTTCTGTGCTACTGTGCAAGTTACACTCTATTTCTTTTCTTTTCTAGGAGCTGTTTGTAGCCCAGAGGTTAGGGCCAGGGTGTTGGCCACCTGCTGCAGCTCAGGTAAATCTGGGAGAAGGTCTGGCCTTGGGCACAAATGAAAACTAATTCTGGATCCAGCTGTGAGAATGCTAGCAGGAAATAGGAAATGCCAGCATGCTGGATGGGATTCATTTGCTGTGATAGACACGGCACTTAACTGCCCTACCTATCCAGGTAAATAATCTGAAGGTGCTCCTGGATTTAGGTCTACTCTTGCAGCTGTTGCTAGGATTGTATTTTCATTTACATGAAGTGCACAGAACCTTCTCTCCCTATGAACTTACTCATGGTGCTTTAATGTCTAGGCTTAATTGGTTTAACCGTGAAAGAGATCACCCTTGAAGACAACTTGGAGGCTTCAACTGATACAGAGTTATTGCTCATTTCATACCTGGTGTGGGGTAGCAGGTTGTGCAAGTTACACCCTGAGGATTTGCTGCCTGCTGGAGGAGTATTTGTCTGCCTCCATTAAGCTCATCTGTTTTTAAATAAAGCAAATACGGCAAAGGCACCGCTGTTATTCTCCGGGGCTCTCTTATCCAAAGAACCTGGTGGCACTGTCCATGGAACTAGTCATCACTTGGTGAAGCGAGAAGCATCTAACAATGTGGATGGAGACACAGTGAGCCAGGAGGAATATAGAATATTCAAGATGCTGGAGGGACTGAGAGGCTGCGTCCGCACATCATTGGCTATTACACTATCACAACCATTCACAACTGAATAGCTTGCTGTAACACAGTAATAGCACAATATCCAGTGATGTGTTGATGCAGCCAGAGATTCAGGATGGAGCATTCAGCATGGTTGTGGGATATAGGAGCAATCGTCTTCTCCAGTGGTTTACGTGGGTTCCATAGTCTCTTTCCTTCCCTGGACATACAAGCTCAGACATGAAGGTATGTTCCCTGTTGCTATACAACTGCCTCAATTTAATATGCTAAAACTTGGCCACTGGGGTCGCTCACATGCTTTTTCATGCCTAGACTACTTTACCTCTTTGAATGATTGTTTTATCCACCAGTTAGCTAAAAAGCAGAGTGGAGTCTGCAATGTGACAGTTTCCTCAATTGAGACCCATCTCAGTGGGAGTTCCAAGGGTCATATCACACACTGCATGGGAAATCCTGGATCTCTTGATGTTAAGCATTCAGAAGTCACCAATGGGGGCTGATCTGGATTAGAGCTGCATTTTTAGTGCAGATGGATAATTCTTTCTCTCTGAGTGGTTTCCCTGATAGCAATCCCCAGAGCTCCTATTAGTCCCAGTGAGGGAAAAATGAGAGAAATATTTAAAACTAGCGTGTGGCACCAGATTTCTAGCAGGATCAGTGGGGAGGGAAAGGTTCAATTTCCTTCGCTCCATAGCCATGGCCCTGATCCAAATCAGGCTCCCCCAGGGCTGCTTCTTAATGGTGAAATATCTGGATATCCTCTGTCCCATGCCATGTAACCCTAAATTGTTGGCTTCTGCAATATTGCTTCATAGTTACTAAAGGGCAAGTTGCTTTTAGTTTATGTACATTTTTAGCTCTTGCACTTTTTAAAGTTACCTTTTTGCTAACAGTTGCACAGAAATACCCATGAGCATAATATAATCAGCTTGTGGTGGAAACTGTTACCCTTTATATAACAGTAGACACCAGTGATTTGATCTCAGTCCAAATACATTGCTACAAACTCTCTGGCTATGACAGAGGGCTCTCACTTGCACACTGCAATTTCATTTTTTTTAGGCAAAGGTCTACAGGGAACGACCATACCAAGAGATCTCTTTTTGATGTTCTGTTTATTATGACCTTTTCTTTGTGGTGAAGGGAACAAACACCACAAGAATCAGAACACCTCTCTTCTGTTGTCAAACTCTCTTGAGTCTATATCTCCCATTTTCTCAGTCTTTTCAGCATGGTTGATACAAATGACAAATAATCAATCTCCCCCCCCCCCCGCCCAATGCACTTATTTGAAGTTTGGAAATACAGAACTTGGAAGCTTTGAAATGTTAAATATATATATATATTGATACCTTGAATATCACATCTTATACGACATTTTGAAGGCTGTAATATTTGGATGCCCTGACCTAGGCCGCGGTCACACGGACCTCTTACCACGCTAGTTTTCCCGCAGTTCTTTTATCCGTGACATTTTATATTGCTTGGAGGTGGTCAGACGGTCCCTCTGTCTTCCGCGTCACTCGCGCGAAGTACTGATCACACAGCGTGCCGTCCCCGGGGTGGTGCGGTTTTTTTTTTTAAAAAAAACAACCTGTGCATGCGCTTGTCTTCCCATGTGCTTGGGTGTACATACAAACTAAAAAAGACCAAAATAAAAGCTAGTGCCTGTTTGCACATGCGCATAACTTAAACCGGAAACACACAAAAAAAGGGGGTAGTGGGAGGGTAGCGCGGTCACAGTGGATTGCTGTCCAGATACCAAAACTGCGGATACAAAGCGCGAGATATCGGGAAAACACCTGTTCCAATGGGTGTCAGGAAACACGGATAAAAACAGTGGAAACCGCGGGACTCAGCCCGCTTCGGTGCGGGAGGTGGGTTTGCCTATATGAACAGGAAACTGTAAAGTGCGAGGGATCAGCAGCGAAGCCCACACTAAATGTCTGTGTGACCTGACTCCTAGATAGCCCAGACTAGCCTGATTTCGTCAGATCTTGGAAGCTAAACAGGGTCAGCCCTTGTCAGTATTTGGATGGGAGACCACCACAGAACAGCAGCACCACTACATGAAGGCAGGCAATGGCAAACCACCTCTGAATGTCTCTTGCCTTGAAAACCCTACAGGGTTGCCATAAGTTGGCAAATTTAAAAAAAAATGGAGCTTTTAAGTAAATTCATATTGAAATCCAGCTGTATACCACTGCTCATTCATTTCAGCCTGACCTTGACCGGCCAGATTCTGAAAGACCGATATTAATGCTATATCCAAGGGTACTCATGAAAGATGCCTGGCCGCTAATTCCAGCAACCAGAAAGCTGTATACATCATTGGGGTGTGGGGACCCCCCCAATTTATTGCATTTTCTCTCTCATTATGTGCAAAATGCTTTGAAGTGGGTAAAAGTCCCGGAAACCAAGCGCAAAATAAAATAACTCTTCAAATTATTCCCAGCAGCAGACAGAAGCCTGGTGGAGGTCATTCTTCCTCTTCTCATAAAAACTGTCTTCCCCTCCAGCGAAGTATTTGCTTAAGATTTTTCAAAAGCTCTTCATCTTGTGTGCGAGAGAATTTAGAATGAAATTTCCTAGCTGCTCTTCTACCAGTCTCATTCCTTATACCTGCACTGAGTAAGGGGCTGGTCTCAGTGGCTCATACAGTCCCTTCCATTCCAGTTCTATGGTTCTGTGACTCGCATGCAATTCATACACAGCATTCTTTGTTCATTATCGCTATGAGGCCTGTGATCATAATGTGGGGGGGGGGAGCACTTGATAATGTGGGGCTGTGTAATATTGGGTGGGGCGGTGGGGGGAAGAAGAGTATGCAGTTTTGTTGAGTAGATTTATGAAGGAGCTGGATTCCGTGCAGAATTTCTACTTGTGCTAGAGCTCGTATGCGAGCAGAAATGCAAAAACAAAACAGAAACAAACAAAATGAAAACCCTGCTTGCAGTAAGTCAAACCTGAATTTCATTTTGCACAACATCTTGTGCAACCAATTTTTGGACACTAAAATACATAGGGAGACCAGTGCTAGGTGTTGTACACGATTTTATGAAGGCAGAACTGTATTAAGTCCTTTTATGTTTTCACTCGTCATTATTGGATCCAAGCCATTATTTCCTTTGATAAAGATGTTATCAAAACTTGTTGAAATGACCAATCCTTGCAACTGTCCATTACATTTGTATTTAAAATAATATTCCACTGGACCACTGCTGGATTTTACTATTAGGGAAGGGCACAAACTGGGAAAATGCAGTTCATTTCGGTTCATGGTTTGTGGCATACCTGGTTTGGTTCTTAATGTTCATGATGCGATAGAACAGCCCCCCAGTGTGCTAGAGACACCAAATTCACAGCGGTCTCCAGCTGCCTCTCCTCTACCTGCCCTCCATGTTTAGTGAGGATTGGATTTCCGGGGTCTGAGTTACAGACCCCCAAAGATGTTGCCCCCAGGAAACTGCTTTCTGAGGAAATTACAGGCTCAGATTCAGGAGGTTCAGGAGCATGGACCCTGTGCAAGCTACAGACATCAAACTCACAGGGGAGTTCCCCCTGATCAGGCCCGTAGCTACAGTGCAGCATCTCGGGGCCCGACCCCCTAACTTATGGCCAGGCTCCTCGATTTCCTATCCAGCCCAGGTGCTCCCTTGGGGGGGTGCAGGGGTATGTGCAGGGTGCCCCCTGACTTATTTAAAGGCCCCCTGAATTTAAAAAATTCTGGCTACGGGCCTGCCCCTGATGCTTCTCTACATGCCCATCAAGTTATGTGCAGACTGTGTTGGCATCTGAGAATTGAGTGCCAGGCAATATGACAGCTAGTCAAAGAGATCAGCATGATCTAATCTGACAGTTACGTGATCACATGATGTACTGGTTGCATCAGCCTGCTGAGGGAGTCACTATGACTCAGCATCTGCTCAGTGATTGGCTGTGTGTATGTATATATTCTGTACAGTTCTTACAGTCTGAAGCCTGTGTGGTTACTTGGTGCCTGGCGAAGCATTTTGTCGGAGTGTGGGCCTAATGCTAAGCCTTGTTAGACTCTGTATATAGTGTAAATAAGCTGTATATAGCTCTGCACAACAGCAGTGTGCGTAGCACTTCTTTACTGCAAACACCGTCAGATTGGACATCTGGCCCCCCAAACAAGATGCCCCCAGTGCTATCTCTGAAAAAGAAAGCTGCAGTTACAGGAGTCTATGGAACGGCCCAGGAACAAGCCAGTGACACCAAACTCACAGGAAAACCTTACCTCTATTAGTGTTTCCCAGACTGGAGAATTTCACCCCCCTGCATTACTTCGAAGTTTAGTAAACAGTTTGATTGAGCAGAGAAAGTGTTTCTGGAAATGTATCAATTCATGAACTACCATGAACCACTTGAAAGTTCATGGAAAGTTTGTGGCAGTTGACCTGCCACGAACTTCAGTTCACATATCTGGAAATGTATCCATTCATGAACCACCATGAACCACTTGAAAGTCCATGGAACGTTTGTGGCAGTTGACCTGCCACAAACTTCAGTTCATGAACTAGGAACCAACCAAAGTTCAGCATGAATTTTAGTTTGTGAGCCAGTTCATGACTATTCCTATTTACCATCACACATATGTTGAAGGTTATGGGGAGGGGGGATAGTTAAGGTGACTCAAGGAAGCCATGCTAGAAGTTCATAAAATTGCTAGAGAATCTGCATGAATCTGAAAACCAGTACAGAGTAAATGTGATAATAAAAAAGCTATTCTGTGATGCACCCTTGAGTTGCTGAGTAAAAATGAGGACATGTTTTTTTAAATATGGTTCGACTGAAAGCAAAGTCACACCAAATTGCAAGCTCATGGACATATAATCTAATATGAACAAAATATATACTATGAGATGGCAACAAATATGCATAGAGTCTTCTTTAAATGTACTTATAAATAATGTAATGGAGCCCAATAGAACTTATATTACAACAACCCAGAGTTGTTGTAAGAGGTAGACAATATTGTCTTTTGTAGTGCCTGTATTGCTACAAATAACAAGCATTGTACGTATTGGGCACCATTACATTATTTATAAGTACATTTAAAGAAGACTCTATGCATATTTGTGGCCATCTCATGGTATATATTTTGTTTATATTAGGTTAACTGAAAGCAAAGGCATGAAAAAGATGTAACCACTGTTGAGTACAATGCAAAGGCACAATGCAAACATGCCAGAAGAAAGGTCTATATAAATAAGAGAATGAATTAAAAATCAAAGAGGAGTTTTTACTCCTCAAAGGCATGTTCAGAATAATTATTGGTAACCTAGAAAAGGTCCAGTAGGGACTTGGATTATTGCTTCATATAGCAAATCTTCTTTTGGTATAGCCACCTAGAATTCTTTGGGGGAGGTGTGTATGCCCAGGGTACAACACTTTGCAGGTAGAACGTCCAAGTCCCAGCACCTGGCTTCTCTAGTTAAAAGAATTCAACAGTTGTCAGAAAGGACAAAAAAGGAGCTATCGTTCAGGCAGAAGGTCTAGTGCCAGCCCAGGGCACTGTCTTCTTGACTCTCATGCTAAAAGCTGCTATCTGAGGAAAGTAACTGATTAGATTGGACTCTCGGAGAGATATTACCAGGTTGTAGTGGCTGAGAAACTGCTGTTGTTTCCTTCTGACATTGACTGTCCTGACCTGGATGGCACAAGCTAGCCCAATCTTGTCAGATCTTGGAAGCTAAGCAGGGTTGTCTGGGAGACCACCAAGGAAGACCAGGATCACTATGCAGATGCAGGTAATGGAAAACCACCTGTGAACACCTCTTGCCTTGGAAACCCAATTGGTCACCATAAGTTGGCAAGGTTCTTGAACCTCTGTGGAAGCATTCCAGTTGCTGAGAAAATTTGTCTTTATGAGGTGCCAGTTTATTTTTCAAAGGTCCCCAGAAGGATCATTTCTATGGACTGAATCTTACAACTTTCTTCTACTAAGTCACCAGCCTTCCTTCCACTAAGTCAGCACTGAAGGAAAGCTCATTCCACTGAAGGAAGACTTACTCAGTGGAAGGAAGTTATAGGCTCCAACTCTCTATGTGGTTTATAAAAGTTATGTAAAATATAATTGAGCCTCAAAGGTGGTATCTGTTCATCCAGCTAACCACCAGACTTTTTATCCTTTGTACTGTGCATGAAGCATCCATAGACAACTCAGATACCCTACATTATTTATCTATTTAATTTCTTTTGAAAATCTATACGTCACCTCAACAGAAACCAATTCTAAGTCGCTTACAGTTAAAACAACAAAGCAAAGCCATTAAAATAAGCCATTTGAAAACAAGCTGAAGTTATCCAAACAAGCCAGGGTGTAAAAACAGCATAACACACTTTGAACAGCCTAAACTGATATCGATAAAACAGTCCATTGGCTAGAAGCAGACCAATACCATTAAAAGAGAGCAGTCCAGGAGATTTTATCAGTGGATGTCAGAAGGAAGTCTTCTTGTGAGCCCTCTCTGGTCTGCTCCCAGTCTTCTGGACCCCACCCACTGCTCCTGCCAATTGCCGTGTGCCTCAATTGCCTCTGCTGTTGGTGGTATCTGCAATACCCTGGTCTGTAAAATGAGATGGGAGCTACTGCTAGCAGTGATTATGGCTAGCTCCCTGGTGTTGCCATGCTCTACACAGAGCAACAACTCTGGACAGTTTGCCTGCTTTTGTCCATGACAAAAGTTTAACCATAAGTCACCCAACATACAACAAGCCACGGGAAATGCCCTCCTCAGTAAAGCAGTTAATCTGTTTCAGGAGAGGGACAGCATGCACATTTCTTCCTGGAAAGTGACCATTCCCTATTCCACAAAGAAGCTACTCACCCAGAATGCACTTGGGTAGCTTTAAAAAGGGATTCTTGAGTCTGGCTTCCGGTTCTGTATGTCACCCTGTCCTCTATGGAGATGGTAAAAATATCATAAGAAAAATAACGTAAGGACATTGTTCTCCCCTATGGTTGCCAACCTCCAGGTGATCCCTGGAGATCTCTAGTTTTTACAATTGGTCTCTGGACTATAGAGATCTGTTCCCCTGGAGAAAATGGCCTCTTTGGAGGGAGGACTCCATGGCATTGTAGCCTGCTAAGGTCCCTCCCCTCCCCAAGCCTCACCCTCTCCTGGCTGCTCCCTGAAATCTCCAGCTATTTCCCAACCCAGAGCTGACAACCCTCTTCTCCCCACTTTTGATGGAGTTCAACTGACCCTTTCTGACTCAGTGACCAACCTTATTATCAGAGAAACCGCAAAAAAACACTTTCTACCAACTCAGCCGTGCCCGTAAGATGGCCTCTTACCCTGATAAGGCTGTTCTGGCCACCTGCACCCATGCCACAGCAACACGGAGACTAGATTACTATAATGCTTGGTCTCCCCTCAAAATCAGCTTAGAAACTCCACGTGGTTGCTTGGCTATTATCGGGAGCTAGACGGAGCATGCATATCACTCCCATTCTGCAGATGCTCCATTGGCTGCCCATTTGTTGCTGAGCTCAGTTTAAGGCATTGGTTATCACGTACAAAGCCCTTCATGGCTTTGGTCCCTCTTATCTGTGGGACTGCCTCTCCCCCATGCTTCACCACACCACCTTTGCTCATCTGAGCAGGGCCTTCTGCAGGAGCCAAATGGGCAAACTCAACTGCTGCCCGTCCATGTGCTTTCTCCATTGTGGCTCCTCCCGCCTTATGGGATGGCTTGCCCATGGAGGTCAAGGAGGCTCCCGCTCTCCTGGCTTTCTGCAAATGATGCAAAACCGAATTATTCAGGAGAGCCTTTTTGCACAGGTAACGGGATTGCACTGTACAAAACGGTTTACAAACCTACTTGGATAAAGGTTTGGGGACTGTGGCCTATACTGCTGCGTAGAGCTTACTGTGAGTAGGGTCCTACTATGTAATTTTCGCGTCACTTAATGAGCCATGTTAATAGCTATGCTCTGCTTTGGTTCTATCTTTTAGATTTCCAGTTGGTTCCAGACTTCTACTATCCTCGTGCATTGTTTTTTGAGCACCCCATTTAGTTGACTGTACTGACTCACTCTGTCTAATCTGCCTAGTGTCCCTGTGAGGAAGGTGGACTATAAATAACATAAATAAAATAAAATGGTATATTTTCACAATATCCCATAATTTATCCAAATGGGATGTATGCTTCAAGTGCAGATTCTAGATTTGCTGTTTTATTACATTCAAGTACAGTATATACAGTGCCTATTACATACAGCACCTATACTAGTGTATAAGTAAAGGTAAAGGTTCCCTTGCTCGATAGCCAGTCGAATCCGACTCTAGGGTTGCGGTGCTCATCTCCGTTTCAAAGCCGAAGAGCCAGCGCTGTCCAAAGACATTTCCGTGGTCATGTGGCCGGCATGACTAAACACCAAGGCACACGGAATGCTGTTACCTTCCCACTGAAGTGGTACCTATTTATCTACTTGCAATTTCTTGCTTTCGAACTGCTAGGTTGGCAGGAGCTGGAACTAGAGATGAGAGCTCACTCCGTCATGCAGCACATTCGGGTCTCAAACTGCTGAACTACTGACCTTCCACAGACTGCAGTTCAGCGCCTTTAACCACTTGAGTCAACTAAGGCCTTTGCTGCACTCTCCTTTTAATCCACGCTCACCACAGTGTCCTCCAAGCAATTCTGCACTAAAATCAAATCCAACCTTCTTTTTAATCCAGTTTTTCCCCATTCTGCACTAAAATCGAGTTCAACCTTCTTTTTATTCAGAGTCCCCCCCTCCCTCCTTCTGCATTACAATACCTCCCTTCAGTGGTCAGCCCAGTTTCAGCCTGCTGTTTCCCCCGGTTATTTGGATGCTGTTTTGCCTGGACTTAAATTGCCTCAGCTTGAACACTAAGAAAACCTGGAGCGGCAGGCAAAGGCCGAAAGGGCCTACGTCTGCTTTAATTAGCAAAGATGTTCTGTTATATCACTGCAGTGATTTATACAAACCTATGGAGCATACATTGGTAATGAAAGGGAGGCTGACATTTGGCAACCCACTTCCCCCTGAGTGAATTTCTCCCCCAGCCCATCTTCGACTATTATATTTAAAAAGGCTTAATTAAATCGTTGTGATATTATTTGATCTTTTCAACTCAGGAGGATTTGGCATGACAATTGTTTTTTTAAAACATCAAATTGAAAGGAAAATTAGTTTTAGGAGCTGCAGAGAACTCTTGGAATGTGTGCTTCAGCACTGAGATCATATTGTCGGATATCTCTTAAGTGTTTTGAGTGAGAACAGATGGCTTGTTTTACAAATGATTGATGAATAATGCATCCATCGACTGATACAAGCGAGACTGCTGGAATTACAATTTTGCAAAATGGGATGAGTCAAGCGCCAAGAGAGCCTTGCATGGTAACCTCCCATTCAGTGGTGAGATCCTCAGGCGTAGCAGTGCAAGCAAGATGTCCTTACTGAGCCTATGGCTGCAGAGTAGCTATGGCAACTTTTAGCCTTAGTATAAGAAAAGATTTGTTTTAATGGCTAGACATTTTTTAAAAATCTACTCAAAACAGTTGTGGGAATAAAGGACCTCTCTGGGTTCGGGTCAGAGTTGGAATAGTTTATGAATGCTGTCTTATGTTTTTATATTCTGGTGCTTCAGTTGTGGTGCACTGGTCCAGGAGGGGAATGGTACAGTCTAACCCTCTGGTAGTGTAAGTGCAAACTGATGCCTGAAGCAGTACAAAATACAGCGACTTCCCTTTATAAAGTTGACACCATATTGGAAGAGATGGTCTGTGCTTGCAGTAAGTCCCCCCCAAAGCTGAGACTGTAGTAGCCCGCCCAGTTGTCTTGCTGCACAGATCTATTAAGGGATATAAGGGCTTTCCAGATTTCCTTCGGGATTTCTGCACAGTTGCCACTGCAGCAAAAATTCAACCCGGCAACCATCTGATTAAAAGGTTTTAATTACTAGTGAATGCCAATCAGCCAAGCAGGCAAAGTGGCAAAGCCTGTGTCTACAATGACATATTCCAGAGGGGGACTAAAAGGGTACATGGAATGAGATGTGGGTTGTTTATTTGCTTGCCACTTGCACAATTCGCGGTCCACCAAGCTGACAGCCCTTTGCACAGGTTACCTTTGGGAGGTATCCAACCTGCTACCCACAGTCCTCCTGATACATGTATTTGCCATGTCATCTGAATAAGACACTGCATGTATTGTAGGAAACAGGAAAATAGGGTGTCCTCCCTATTTAAAAAATGGCAACGATGTGTTGGGAGGATTGTGAGCAGCAGGTGCTTCTGGTATATATGACTGGAGATCCTTAAATGGAAATCTGAACAACTTCCTTCATTTGGGGGTGCCTTAAATGGAAATCTGAACAACTTCCTTCGCCATTTGGGGGTGATACATTATTGGTGGTCTATAGCATAGCTAGTTTAAACTTAGCTGTGTTATTGCAGGTTCAGGATCCTTTGGTAGCCGTAGCTACAGTTGAGCTTTGCTTCCTCACTAACTGATAGTATCAGAGTGTCCTGCAGTATGCTATGCATCCCTTTCTTGGCAGATGGATCACTTGAGTAGGACCCAGTAATGTGAGTGCCTCACTCTCGCTTCACGATGTTCTTGGTTGAATGCAAGGGCTTTATGGACCTGAAGTTGGCTTGCACATCTTGCTGTATGTATAGACTGGAAACATGTCTGGATTGTGTATGAACTGATCCTGGACTGGTTTGTCAATCTCTGAAATATCTGCAATATATTCAGTGACATAGCTGAAATAAAACATAGCTGAAATATTTATTTTATTTATTTATTTAACTTTCGACTTTATATCCCGCTCGAACCCCTTTTTCAAGGGGTCTCTGAGCGGCTTACAGGCAGGTGCTAATCACATTATTCCCTAACTAGGGCCACATTTCTATACGGGGGTGGGACTACCTACCGGCACCCCTGTGGTGGTTGGTGTTGTTCTTAACTCGCTCTTCAGGTCTTTTCTTCGGCAGTCTCCGGCAGGATGTACATTCCGGCGCTTGGGCGGGTTGGCTTTGGGGCGCGCGACTCACGCCTTCTTCCAGCTCCAGCAACGTCCTTTCCGGCTCCGCTGTGCCCGTGCTCGACGTCATCGCGCGCCCTTTTGACGGCAGTCACTTGATGTTTCTTTCCTCGGCCACCAGGGATCGCCCTTCCGGTCATGCTTGCTTGCCGCCGCCGTCACATCGCCACGCTGCCTCCATCTCCGGCACTCCACTGGAGCCGATGTCTCGCCACCGCCATCGCCGTCTTCACCCACCACACCTGAGGAGGGTGCCCCCCACCCTACTAAGGGTAGGTACCCATTCATCTACTCGCAGTTAGTTGCTTTCGGACCGCTGGGTGGGCGGGAGCTGGGACTAGGGTTGGGAGCTCACCCCGACTGCGGTGGTACTCAAACAGCCATAGTGGCTGCTCGAGTGGTGTTGTTAAGGCAGGCGTTTTACTGCCTGCGCCACCGCTCCCTATACTTGGTTTCTCCTCACCGGAAAGAAATCTGTATAGCAAACCATACCTGGCTGTGAACACATGGGACACTATCCACAACTGCCTGGAACCTGAAGCTTGACATAAGTACAACACGTGCTTTCCCACATCCCTCAGGCTGCAGCCCATTGAGTCCCTGAGCCCACAATTTTCCTGGGGGGCAGTAGAACCTAAAGAACAGCATGCGGAGCAAAGTGGGGTTTCCAGTGGGAAGGTGGGATCCACAAAGATCACTGTCCCCTGTTCTACAAACAGAAATGCCCTCCCACTGGAGGAATTCTATAGTAGGATACATGCCAGCATATGGTTGGTTGCTAGGTAGGTAGGCAGGCAGATAGATCGATAGATAAATTCATCTCTAAAGCCCAAGATATTTCTCTTTACCCAAGCTAAGGTGCTTCCATATTTTTAAAGCTATTTTATTGTCTGCTTCTAGGCTGAGGACTGTTTTATCAATACCATTTTAGACTTCTATGTTTTATGTGTTTTTATGCCCTGATTTATTTTTATTGTCTCGGTTTGTTTTGAGGTGTGTGTGTGTGTGGGGGGGCTATTAATATGTTTTTATTGACTTGTTTTTATTTTTTATTTTATTGCTTTAACTTGTTTTTTATTGGTGTAATTTGTTTTTATTGGCTTGTTTTTACTGCCTTGGTTGGTTTTGTTTTATTGTCTTAGTTGTGAGCTGCCTTGAGTTGGTTGGAAGCGGTGGCACCCAAATTTTACAAATTCATCTAATAAATACATGGTTGCATGGATGGATGGTTGCATGGATGGATGGATGGGTTCAGCTAAAATGATAAAAACAGTTAAATAAGGAAAAGCAACAATGTTCAGGCTTAAGATCATGGCCATTGCTGGGGCTTATGTCTGTGAGCAGGCTACGATGCTATAACGATAAGCAATATAAACACTCGCACATACTTGAATAGAAGCTCTTAACATTGTGCCCTTGCTCTGATCATCCCTCCTTTGATGCAGGGAGAGACGAGAGCCACCTTCCCGACAGTAGCAAAGCAACTGCAATTCAAAGTGAAGCAACTGTGCAAGGTCAAACTAAGATTCCCTTCAGGGGTTCCCTGGTGATCTTTAAATCAAGGGAATGATCTTTTGGGTTTATCCAGTTGTAATTGTAACTAATTTAAAGTCTGGCGGATACAGGCAATGTGATTCCCTCTTGCCCAACATCTACACTGCTTTGGGCTCTTGGGTGTCTGGAGAGGTGAAGGAATGGGAAATGCAGCAGACGCAGAATAAATCCATCCCGTTAAGAAGCAGAGAGCTTGAAGCAAGTGAAGACTTCAGCTGAGATTTGTGGCTAATTCCGTATTTCATTCCCCGCCCCACCTTTCCACAGGATATAAACACGTGTTGTGAGTGGAGACTGAAAAGGTCATATATAAAGCAATAGTATACTGAGACCCTTTGTCCATCTGGCTCAGTACTCTCTACTGTACATGGCAGCTGCTCTCTGGGGGTCCAGGCAATACCTGCAACCTGAGATCTTTTTTACTGGAGGAGTCAGGAGCAGAACCTGGGTGGGTGGAGGTTCCTGCGTGCAAAGGAAAGCATATGCTCTATCCTGAGCCACATTCCTTTTTGCATTCCAGATCTGCTTAAATGCTATTCCAGGAAAGGTGTTTGTGTTAGGAGTCTTTTTCTCTCCAGCTATTGATTTGAAATAGCTTGATGGGTAATCAGTCAAGGTCACTGTTCAAACTAACATGGCTGCCATCATCTTAAATTTAGCTAAGCCAATGGACCACTTAAGGGATCCTTGGACACCTGCCCATTTATTTCATGTTTTGTTTACTGCTTGTGAGCAGGGGTTTGATTTTTCATTGATCCGGTTGGCTGTTTGTGAGCAGGTTGAGCCTATTTGCCAGGTTATTTTTGTATATTCAAGCAATATAGTATAGTATAGGGCAACAGCAGTATTTCACTCCTGCATTCTCATACAACCCATGAGAGGGGTAGAACTGATTTTGCCTACTGCAAAAGTATCTGCAAGGCAAGGAAATATGTATTTATTTTAATACTTTTATATGCATGCCTTTCTCATTTCTCAGGACTCTATACTCCACTACCATGAAGAAGCAAAACTCTACCACCACAGCTACTGTACCTCTTTTTGTGGCGTACAACAGGCAGGCAAAAGACCCAAGGCTGCTCTTCCGCTGCGACATTGTGGTGAGCGGCTGTGAGGTCTTGGCCATGTCCTCCCACAAGACATTCAAGATTAAAAGGTTTCTTGCTAAGAAGCAGAAACAGAACCGGCCTATCCCACAATGGATCCGTATGAAAACTGGCAATAAGATCAGATACAACTCCAAAAGGAGGCACTGGAGAAGGACCAAGCTAGGCTTGTAAAGAGAAGCCGCTCCAACCCTTGTGGCGCGTCTTGTCCTGCGTCAAGACCTCAAATGGCCCTTTGCTACCAACGTACCACAGCCCCGTTTTCAAAGCCGACTCACCTTGTGCATATTTTCTTTTATAAACCTTTATTTTCACAAGGGTTTTTTTTTTGAAAAGAATTAAAACCGAATAATGGAAAGCTTTGTGTACAATTAGTGTCTTTTTAGTTCTCAGTGCCTCTGTGTTGGAGGAATTCTTGTTGCTGGTTGAGAGAGGTTCATTAATAAATATGAGGTTGCACAGAAAAAAAAAAAAGGAAAAAAAAAAGACCCAAGGCTTAGCTCACAAGAGATCATGGCTGTTGAACAGGGTTCATTCCGCCAATGAACATGTTCACTGCAACATCTGTGACATCCCTAATTCAGATAGCTTTTCCCACAGAATGCTCTCATATTCACAGGCATGCTTTCTGTACTCCATGTCAAAGGCACACATTTTTTATGTTGTGGGAAGCAACCTGCACATGAATGCATGCTACTACCTTATGTTTACTCAGACCCTTGGTAAATCAAGGTCAGTATCATCTGCTTTGACAAACAGCAGGGTTTCAAGTACTACCTGATCCATTTAACTGGAGATGCCAAGGACAGAAACTGGGACTTCCTGTACACAAAGCAGATGCTTTAGCACTGAGCCACAGACTCTGCCTTAACCTATTGAAGACTAGACATGATTATCATGTTCAACAATCACAACACTGACTCTTTTGATTGTAATTCAAATTGCTCCTCACCCGTCTTGGCTTTCCTCTTTGCACTCTTGCTTGTTGTCTGCCATCCTAAATATGATCTCAACCCTCTTCTGCCCAGTATCAACTTATTGCCATTGTCTCATAGTTTCAGTGTAAGAACCTAGTACTTGTGTTGTGGGTTGACTGCTAACAGGTTTCTCTCATTTGATCCCCCAACTCATGACAGCTCCTATTCCACAGAGCTTCTGTCCACACAAACTCCCATGATCCCCAGCAGAGCTTATTTGTGGGAAAGCTGCTGGGATGCGACTCTGTGACAGCCCTGCTGAAGGCAAGGTTGGATTAACAATAAAAGTTAGGTACTTTTATCCAAAGGGTTCCTTTATCCACTTTGACAGGGGCGTGTCCTTTCTGCTGTACATCCAATATGGCTTTTTGTTTATCCTAGTGAGGCTCCTGTGATTCATATTCCATTTCCTTTGCACTTAACACCTGCCTAGCATGCTTCTGTTAGTAACTAGCAGTCATCAAAAAAGGAGCAGATTTGGGAAGGGTCACAGATAGCTGTGATATGTGAGCTCTTTCATGCATCCTACCTCCACAACAGTCAGAAAAGTCCTTCTCAGTTTTGGAGGAAACCACACCTGAGCTGTTGGGTGGCGGATGTGTTTGTGCATTTCCACTTTAATGGAAAGGTTTAGTGATACAGTAAGTAATGCAAGCAACATCAGAATCAGTGCCAGTCTTCTATAATCCATGGGATTTTAAAAAATTAATTATGAAGGTCTTGGGATCAAGCCTGTAGGGCGTCCACTGCATGTTTATTTTATTCTGGTTATGCATATTTCATTCTCATCTTTAGTACTTTTCCTCTTCTACTTCCTCTCAGTATGTTCTTTTGCTTCCCCCACCCCAGCACCCCCCGGAACGACCTGCTGTTCCCTTTGCACCTGCGGGCTGGGCTTGGTCATCCAGTTCCTGTACCTTTTTTATCCACCAGGTGGCTCCTTTTAGAAATCCTTGCACACCAAAAGCTCTTTGCAAGAATGGTCCCTTGGCAGAATGCCAGTGAGCTGCTCCATTTGTTGGATTATTAATGATGCAATTTAACCCATTTAAAAAAAAAAATAATCCTGGGAAGCAGGGTAAGAATATTTCACAGGAAAATGCTTCTGCTGTCCCGCTGAGTGAGTATACACGTTCACCAATAGGTGACAAAAAATAAATAAATCTGTTACTGAATAAATATGTGAGAATTTGTTTCTATGAAAGTGCCAGTGATTCACAACTTCCACAAAAGGCTTCCACTGCCAGAATGTTTACCTTGTTAAACTTTATTATTCTTTCGGAAACAAAGAGTACCCTCTTCAGAGGTACTGCTGAATTCCAGAAACAACCAAAGTCCTATGAAATATCTGGGATCCATCCCGTGGATTTGTGCCTGGAAGTCTTATCGGCATGAACTGACCTCTTGGGTATTGCACCCACAATGATTGGGTTGATGTGCTGGGTGGTGACCCACCCATGGAATCATGCACAGAACTACCAACAGGGCTACATCCCCAAAGGAACTGTGCAAACCAATAGATCTACATGCTTCTGCTTGTAACTGTGCCGAAACGGGAAGCCACAGTCATGAGAATGGCAAAGGCTATGGCTACAACCCCCACATAAAAATGCCACTTCACACAATAACCTTCCGCTATCCTGCAATCCCGCTGGTGGTTCTGTGCACACCTGTGCATGATGAAGAGGAGTGACCACAGGTCAGACCTGTGTACAGAGTTGAAGGATCTCCCAGAGCCTCTCCTGAAGAGGGCTCCTGCCTGTTAGACTGGACTGGGCTAGATGGACCAATGATCTGACTGAAAAAAGGTATCTTCATATGTTCTTATACATACATTTGGCATACAGGATTTCAAGCTCATGAACCAGGCCTGAGGGCAGGGATTCCCAGCATGCTCCCCAAAGGCACCATGGTGCTTACCAACACCTTTCCTGATGCCCACCATATGTTTTTAGGATAGGATGCCAGTCCCCATGTGGTGGCAGGGTATCCCCCTATTTCAGGGGTTCCTGCTTGCCACTGGGCAGCAGGGAAGCCCCACCCGCAAGCCCCCCCCAGCAGTGGCCACCCACAGCCCCCCCTCTCCCTTCCCTCCTGCCAGATTTAAAGGGCCCTCCAGCTGATCGACAGGAGCACGTGGCCCACCAATCAGCTGGAGTGCCCTTTAAATCTTGTGGGAGGGGAAGGAGAGGGGTGGCTCAAGCGGTGATTCATGTGTGCACAGCCCCCGCTCTCCAAAAGCATTTAAATGCTGGGGGGGGGGGCACCTGAATTCCAAGTGGTGAATTTTCCCCTTGGGATTCAGGTGCATCCCCAATGTGGTAACATCGTTTTTGAGTGATGTCATCATGCTGGGCACCAGATGGTATGCTGGGAATGTCCCCCTCCCCTCCAGGAACGCCTCCCAAAGTCCCCTGCTGGGGAGGAGACAGGACCTGGCAACCCTATTTTAGGAAGTGGGCAGGGGGTATTGGGGGGGGCCTTGTATCCAGCAGGGCCATTGGAGATCTGATGGGCTGTGCAGAGTTTTTCAAAGTTGTTTCAACACCCGCTGCCCACACAGCAAGAGGATCTTCACTGTGTGACTGTGTGCACATGCAAGAAAATATTTTTTAAAATATATTCATTTTAAAAGCTATCCTGTAAAAAAAACAACAACTTCGGCCTGATATGTTGAAGAGTTACTATTACATTTACACATAACTTCACTCCCTGACATTTTGGGGTCGTCTCCGCCTCCTGTGGTAGCTATTTTGTGGTTGGACTCACCACCCTTTGTCAGGGCTGCAATGGAGGTTTGAAAAGGACAGGACCCCTGCACTGAGGCATGTGTGTCCTCGCAGCTGGAGAATTAAATTACCCAGAATTAAATGACCTGTGAGGATACTATAACAGCAAAGGAGTCGCAGACTTGGGGTTTGGTTGGGGGAAAACAAGGTTTATTGTCCATTGGTGGTATAAACTAAATGAAGAAAATAAGAGGTGTTCCGTAAGTCTGAAATGTGAAGAAGGTGAAATGTCAAGAAACATGAGGGCACTGATAATCCCTAGGCAGAGGGGAGAGGGTAGTACCAAAAACAAAATAAAAATGTGGGTGTTACAAAGTTCTGTAGGCCCTAAATGGGCAGATTTGAATTTGGACACAAGTAAAATGCCTCAAAACAAAGAAAGCAATTTCTCCAGTGAAAACCAGGTTTCTGTTTTCTCAGAACCTGAACTTTGTTTCAAACAGCACAGAGGAAGAAAGGGGGGAAATCCTGCTAGTTAGCAGCGGCCATATAACATCTCACTAAATGACTTCTTCTGTCTGCACACAGGTGTATAAGGCCTGGGTGTGCTCAGGAGTGTGCTTTAGACAGGGTTGCCAGCCAAGAGCTTTTGCCAGCCACCAGCTTTTGGGTGAGGGGGGGGGGGTCAGGTGTTATGCAACATCACTGTTGGTCATGTAACTGCAAGAGTCATCATGTGTCAGTGTCACCACTGTGATGCTCTAGCAATCCCCCAAATCTCCATGGTTTTTATCACTGCTGCAATGGCACTTCCTCCCTTTTCTCCTGCTGCTGTACCAGGCAGCTGTAGGGAGCCAGAGGAGGGGGCCTTGAGAACCTGGTCCCAGCAGCTTTAGGTCCCTGGGCCTGAGGATTGGGTCTTGAGCAGGGTCTTGATCAGTCAGTGGGTAGAGAAGACCTGCTTGACCATCAGAAGCCTCCCCTCTCTTTCTTGTATGGCTTGGGTTTTTTCCCCCCTGTTTCTGTTAGGATTGCCAGGTCCGACTCAGGAAATATCTGGGGACTTTGGGGGTGGAGTCTGGAGACTTTTGGGGGTGGAGCCAGGATCAAGGATGTGACATCCTTCTGGGAGAGGGAAGGGAAGAAGCACAATTGAACTCCAAAGGGCATTCTGGCCATCACATTTAAAGGGACTGTGTTCCTTTTAAATGCCTTCCCTTCATTGGAAATAATGGAGGATGGGAGCACTTTCTTTTGGGGCTCGTAGAATTGGACCTCCTGGTTCAATATTTTTGAAACTAGGTGAGTTTTCTGAGGAGAGGCACCAGATGGTATGCTGAAAATTTGGTGCCTCTACCTCAAAAAACAGTTCCCCTGAGCCCCGGATACCCACAGATCGATTCTCCATTATACTCTATGGGGACCAGTCTCCATAGGGTATAATGGAGTGCCCACGGGACATTTCCCTCCCCCCCTGCTTTCTGATAACCCTGAAGTGGGGAAAGGGCCTCCAAACCAAGGGACCTCCTGCCCCCAACTGGGGATTGACAACCCTTGTTTCTGTACTGTTTGCCTCTGTGCCTGTGCCACAGAGAAAAGTGGAGTATAAATGTGAGTATAAATAAAACAATCCTTACCAGAATCACATCCTTCTAATTCCTTTGAAGTCAGTGAGTTTAGAACGCTGTGTCGCTGCTTAGACTTGCACTGAAGGTTTAACATTAAACAACTTCTTCCCCTTTAAAAATATTCTCAGTTTTGAAAACACCGGTTATCTCATGCAGCAAAAGAGATCTGCATGGAACAGGTGCACCTGTTGCCAGTTCAGTGCACCTCATCTGAAGCCACATCCCTTTTCCTATTGTGGCCCAGTTGAGCTGATTAGACACAGATTGGGGGGGGGGGGAGACAGGACACTTTTTCTTTTTTCTTTTGCATAACTAGTTTCATATGACTGCAGTGAAGTCAGGCCTAAAATGTATTTCTATTGATTGACAAAAATCCACACTTTGTGATTCACCCTGGCAATTTCAGCTTTCTAGGGGTTTTTTACAACTGTTTCAGCCGTAGGAGGAAGAGAAAGTGCTGCTTCAGGTTATTCTAGTTGCTTGGGCTGAGGGAGGGCTCCTGATTCAGAAGGCAACGGCGGCACAGCAGCCTCGAGGTCATTTCTGAGAAGGAGAGCTGTGCCAAATTTTCAGCACAAAAAATGTTCCCCCAAAAGATCCTTGAATTCTTTGCTCTGTTTGCGCCACTTTGCTGCAGTTATTGCCACTAACTGGTTGTTGTTTCAGAGACTTTTTTTCAAAACCACCCTTTTGCCCGGGTACAAGGGTCATCATCCCATAGCCAATCAGATTTAGGTGTATGATCAGGGGAATTTAATCAGATTCAGAGAAGGGGCAATGTAGGCCCCACCTTGAACTCAGACTGAGGAAGAAGGTAGCAGAGTTGGAAAGCCAATGGTGTCAAACTATCTAACAACCAGGAAAGTAAAGGGGTTTACTCTGGAGTTTCACCTCCTCCTCAATATCCAAGTACTGCCTAAAGTATGATGAGGTAGCACACATTCGTTTTGGGGCTCCTGAAATTTGTTTTTGAAAGACGAGTGCTTTTCACAGGATTTTTAAAGTCAGGGGGCCTTTAAATAAGTCGGGGGGCACCCCACACAGACCCCCCCAACACCCCCCCAAGGGAGCGCCACAAATAACATAAAAAGTTGGAATTCGGGGGGACTGGGTTGGATGGGAAGTCGGGGGCATTGGTAGTAAGTTGGGGGGCAGGCCCCAAGATGCCCCACTGTAGCTACAGGCCAGGGGACAGAGCAGCAGCAGTTGCTCAGCAGTACTGGAAACCTTGGAAGCTCTCCAACTGGAAGATCACACAATAGTACTGTGATGTGAGAAGAGCTTCCTCCACTGCCTTAGTGATGCTGATAAAAAAAAAGCCAAGTCATGCAGTCAATTTGTTTATTCAAGGTCTGCACTTCAGCTCCACTGCCAATGCAAAGGATGCCTCAAGAAGATGGGAATCCAGAGATCACATATAGGATAATGCAAGTGCCTGCAGGGTTGGCCTGAATGGCTATTACTTGCTCGTCATCAGCTGTGAAGAAGGCTGAAGTGTGAAAATGTATTACCCATCCCTTATTCACAACCAAGAAGAGAGTTGAAGCTTATTTTTAGAAACAGCATCCTGTCGATATGGGGATTTGCCAGTGAACTGCAAATGCTGGTCATTCTTGCTCATTGAATCCTTTACCTAAAAGGAACTCTCATTGGTAAATCAACAGTGAATTAAATCTTATGAATGTGGGCACAGACTAGCAGTGCCATTCTAAGTTCACTGACTTCAATGGACTTCGAAGAGTGCAACTCTATTTAGGATCACATTGTGAATGTATGATCTGCCCACCAACTGTGGTTTTATTTTTTGAAATGCTTCAGAGTAGCAAATTTCTTTCGAATTTTGATTGACACTAAAAAAAAATCCAGATATTTAATAGGAAATGTCCTTTATAAGCCTGGCTAACTTGTACAGTAACTGAGAAGTCTATAGTATCAACAGCAACAACAATATGACTTTAAAAAAAACAAGAAATTGGTTCTAAGCAATAATATCTCTAGCAATATTCCCATCTGGAATATTGTGCGCAGATCTGGACCCCATATTTCATGAAGAATGTCAGCAAGCCAGGCAAATTCAGAGACAAGCAACAGAGATTATAAAGGAAAACACTGAGGTGTGCAGGGTGGAAGATGCTTTGGAATCAGAGGAGCCGTTTTCAGTATATTGAATTTGTTCCCCTTTCTGTGGTGGGCAGAACTTATTGGGAAGCTTAGCCTGATTTCAGGATCTCCCCTTCCTCATATCTATGCTGAACGCAAAAGGTAAAGGTAAATTATATTAAAAGAATAGAAATACCATTTATGTTGCTCTAGCCCAATGGGAAATTCTTGGCTTCGTTTCTCCATTGATCAAAACCAAAACCAGATCAAAGCTTTCATCTGCTTATAGCGATAGTACTTTCTCATGGAAGCGCACTGGGTCTAAAATCACAGCAGCAGCCATTAAAAGCATGACAGCTGTCAAATTTCCACGAACACATAATTTTTATCCTTGAGCATGTAGTATTTTCTCTGACTATAAAGTCAGCTGTGTAATAAAAGACAATTCACATCTGCACAGAGTAATATGATAGCAGGCACCAGGGATGCCCAACTTCTGCATTTTCACACACCGCTCCAGTGGTCAGAGAACCAGAAGTGTGCATATTGTTTCCTGCATATTCCAGCTCAACAATATTGGCACCACCTACCAGTAAGAGGCTTAGAATGGCAGGTTACAGATTTTTTTAAACCATTTTGTGTATTTATCCCGCCATCTTGTCAGGGAGCTCAGGACAGTGTGAATGGTTGTGCCATCACTACCTGGTGAGGTAGGTTAAGCTCAGAGAGAATGACTGGGCCAAGGTTCCCCAGTAAGTTTCATGGTTTTAAGTTTTCATAACTATGAGCAATCTTTTAAATGGTTTTTATGATCTGGTTATAGCCTGAAGACTGTTAGGAATGTGCAGCATTTACTGTATACATTGCAATGGAACAGTCTGTTCCCCCCTCTGGTATTTGTATGTGATTTCTTTTTCTCATGGGGTGGAGTCCCTGCTCATTAGTTCTGTTTGTCAGTTAGAATCAGGGCTATTTTGGGGCAGGAACGCACAGGAACGGAGTTCCAGCTGGCTCCCAAGTTGGCCACGCCTAGCAGGAACTCATTAGCATAATAGGCCACACCCAACAGCAGAAACTCATTAGGATTGGCTACATTAGGGGTGTGTGGCCTAACATGCAAAGGGTTCCTGCTACAAAAAAGCCCTGGGTTTTGACAACAAGGTAAACAGAATAACAAGCAAAAGGTGGGTGTGGCTGGATGACCACACTTCTGGTGACATGGGGGTGTGGCCTAATGTGCTAATGAGCTATGCTGTCAGGGGTGTGGCCCAATATGCTAACGAGTTCCTGCTGTTGGGTGTGACCTATTATGCTAATGAGTTCCTGCTGGGCTTTTTCTACAAAAAGAGCCCTAGTTAGAATTATAGAGGGCCTGATCTCTCTTGTCCTGAAACCAGTTGCTCCCATTCCTGCATCGCCTTACTAATAAATGGTTGTTGTTCTGAACACACTCATCTCTGCTGTATGAACCTATGAGCAGGAACCTGAGTGAGTACCCCATTCCTGATTTGCAAGCACAATTTAGACTTCTGTTTTACGATCTATGTTTTTATGGTCGTGTATGCTTCTGGGCTTTATTGGCTGGTTTTAATGCTTGTTAATACTTGTAAAGTAATACTTGTTAATTAATGGTGTCATATTTTATTATTTATATTTTTTATATTTTGTGCTGCCTCAACCAGGTCTCTGAAGGGGTGGCTTATAAATGTTTTAAAGAAATAAATGATTGGCAAGCAGAGATTCGAACCCAAGTCTCTCTAGTCCTAATTTGGTACTCTAACCACTATACCACACTGGCTTTAATATACACTGACTCTTATATAAGCTGTTGTGCTGCAGGGATTGTTCATATAAATTGCAGCAAGGTATCAAAGTATGCTTTCAGGGACCCCAGCACACTTCTACTATTAAAACCAAGCCAATCTGGCCCTGCAGGCAGTTGGATGAGAGACTGTAAGCAGTTTAGATCACGGCATAAGCATGTTGAGTAAATCATTAAGAAACAGAAAGGCAGATTACATATCTCAAACAACTTCGGAAGCCGTTTTATTTCTGATTCAGAAGCCATTTTGTCTATGAGTGAAAGCGGAGGCCAACCAGTCTTTCTCCCGTTGTCATCTCCTGGCACTCTGCTGAAGCAACCAAAATGGCTGAAGTCTTGCAAGACCAAGAAATCTTGCAGGAGTTTGGAAAGTGTTATGGGGCATGCACAGTTTGCCATACTCACTTTTAAAAGTCCTAAAGAGGATGTTGGGAGGCAAGGTGAATTAGCAATTATGAGCCAGAGGAAATGGCAGCTGGAGACTGTTGAGGAAAACGTGTAGAGGAAGGCACAGGCTGGTAGGGTTGGCATGCTGTTCCTGGCAACTGGCAGGAGGTTTTGGGGGGAGGGGATGACATGCTGCTATGGTTTTACCATAGAATTTCCAACAATTCCTAGAGGTACTCTGTGTCACTTCTGGGTTTTCCCAGGAAGTGACAGTGGTGCACACAATGCCAGCATTTTTTTTATTTTTTCCCCTCTTGGAGTGGCAGTGGCAAGAATGGCTGCCAGTGGGAGTCGTACAGGCTCCCCGGTAACAGCATGAGAGGGTTGGTTAGTGACAGAAGACTGGTAACAAGCAGGTTGGATGAAAGGTTGCTGATGTCGTCCCAGAGTTTTGCCACTTGCAAGGCTGTCAACCTTAAGGTGGGTCCTTGAGATATCCAAGAATTACAACCCACCTCCAGATTACAGACATCAGTTCCCCCGGAGCTTTGGAGGGTGGACTCCCTGGCATGATAACTCTTTGAGGTCCCTCCCCTCCCCAAACGTCATCCTCCCAAGGTCCCACCCCCAAATATCCAGGAACCCCAGCCACTTGAGGCAGTTACCTCAGTTGGCTTTGTTATAAAGCTACCCTTGAGTTATACTATGGGCAAAGTGTTGTACCTCACTGTAGAAATGATAGAATTACAGTTAAATGTATGCTCTTCTGAGCTCCTTGTAATGGTATGATCCTATTAGGCAACATCCTGGTGTCTACCAGCCTCCATTTTTACTTTTGCCTTGAAAACCAATGGCTGTAAAAGTACTAAGCGCTACAGAAGTTTATTTCTTAAACTTTAAAGATGAGTTGGTCTTGTAGTACAACCAGTGCGGCGACCAAGATTCTGATCTATGCTACATCATTAAAGAATGATCGATGAGGATAGTGTAATGGATTGGCTGTTGCCTGTCTTTTTTATCCCATCATTTCTTTTCTCCTATGCTCTTTCCACACACATACCCTTGCAACAAAGAAGAAAAAGGTAGTCAGAACTCCCCTCCATGTGTTTACAGTCCTCTCTGTGATCAGATAATTTTATCTCACACCCCTTGATCCATGTGTTTGCATTGCCGTCATTTTAACCTTAATGGTTTAAATCAGTTATTAAAGTTGGTTTTACAATGGCATACAATTTCCTGTTTATTATCTGCTTAAATACTGTGACTTCGCCTGCTGTCCTTCAGTCAACTGGCAACTCATCTGTTTTTAATGAGTTGTCAAAAATGATTGATGGCAGCTCTGTAATTGTCTCTGCCAGTTCTTTGAGAACCTTGGGGCGAACATTATGTATCATTTAGTTCCTGTACAAATTTTTGTTCCTTTGCTTTCCTCCATCCTTCCCAGTCAGCTATCTGCATACAAAACCCTCAGATGCCTCAGTGCCTGTCTTTGCTTTTTCTTCGCTCAAAAGTAGTGATGGCACCAAAGGTCAGGATTGTATATCGTATTTTTGTTTTATATGCTTCATTTCTAACCTGCCTTTCTTCCAAAGGGGGACTCAAAGGGACTTGCATCATTCTCCTCTTCTCCATTTTATTCTTCAACACCTGACTGTCCCATATTATTAGCCAAGCACAAACTTCAACTCTTTCTGACCCTGCTTGTAATGAGCTTGCCATTGTCATTATGCAGAGGTCATTTTGGGGGGGATCACGGGGGATCGCAGTTCCCCCGGGTGAGGTACAGGGGGCGGGGCACATGACGAAGCCCCATCCCCTGCTTCCGGCCGCGCAGCTTCTGGCCCTCATTCAGCCAGGAGGAGGCAGGAGGGAGGGTAAGTTGCTTCCTCCCTGCCTCTCCCCACCCCTGCCTGCCTGGGGTCAGGGAGGGCCTTCGCGGGGCTTCCTTGCACTCCCGCCGGCCTTGCAGGTCCACCGCCGGGCCCCTCATGGTGCTCGGCAGTGGAGCTGCAAGGCTGGCGACGGTGGCCAGGACCGTTGGGGGTGGTGTGTGTGGCCTTATGACACACTTCCGGTGATGTCAGTGGGTGTGGCATATGCTAATGAGTTATGCTAATGAGTTCCCCTAGCTCTTTTTCTATGAAATGACCCCTGTCATTATGAATCCCTACCATTACAATAGGGGCCGTGGTGGCTCAATTGTTAAGATGCTTAGCTACAGACTGGAAGGTTGGTAGCATGGCAGTTCAAGATCCTAGTGCCGCGTGATGGAGTGAGCACTCATCTCCGGCCCCAGCTCCTGCCAACCTAGCAGTTTGAAAGCAAGAAATTCCAAGTAGATAAATAGGTACCACTTCAGTGGGAAGGTAACAGCATTCCATACACCTTGGCATATAGTCATGCTGGCCATGTGACTACAGAGTTGGATACGACTGGGCCTTGAGCAATGGTTGTGCCAATGGAGTCCTCCTATCATCCCTGTTCCCTTAAGTGCTGAAACAGCATCCTGTAGTTCTCCAGAATACCTGTCCTTCATTCTGATGCTAGGTCCTGGAATCTATGTGCCGTAGGACAGCTTTGGCCTGGGGTCCTGACATATGCTGTCATGCAAGGTGCAACGAACCATGGCACACATGGTTTCCAGATCCTCTGAAACCCATAGTTAAGACATCCTAGATAGCTATATTTCCCAGAGTGCCTGATGCCTGGGATATAACTGATCCAGAGTTCAGGATACCAGCAAGGTACAGATGCTTTACAGAGAGGCCCACTGTTTCCTGTAGCTGTGTTGTTTTGCTACTATTATTCTTTTACTGCTCCATTCTTTTGAGATTTGCCCAAATGTGATTGCAGTCATTCATGGATCCTGTAATAAATGAGGGTAGGCATCACAATACCATATAGCTGATCAGATTTGGTCTCCCTCTCCATTGCCTTCATTTGACATCACTGATGTCAAATGCAGTGGAGAGGGAGAGCAAGTGAGGACAATGTAAATGAGTGGTTGAACATTTTTTGCAAGGAATACCAAAAGCAATTTTCAACACAGCTATATGTACATGCGTGTATGAATGAAATGGTGCTTGAACCAGTTAACTGCATACATCTATGAACTTGCCCCCCCCGCAAATCTGTCCTTCTGAATAGGTTTGCTGCCATTAATTCATTCTCCTACTATATGATAGGAAATTAGCCATAGTATTAGGTGCAGCTAAGCATCTGATTGAAAACAGTTAAAATAAAATGAAAAAATTGATGTTGATGGTACAAAGCTCTATATGGTACTGTGGGACAGAGCCCAGAATGAATGAATGCAATCACTCTGAGCATCCTTACATGTACACATTTCATGCCTTTGGTGTCTGCTAATTGTGTTTTCCTTAAGCTTTTGGCAGATTGCTACTGCTACAGTTCTGAGAAAACAGACTTTAGAAATGTTAGGGGAGAAAAAAAGTAAATATTGCTTGAAAAGCGACAGTGTTGCTGTGAAAGGACAGTGTGTTATTAAACTGTGTATGTGTGATTGAAGTGTTGTTAAACCCCAGCACTTTCTTCTTTAATTAAACATGCTCCTTTCTTTCTTTTTGAGAGGGAAATGTCAGCCTAGAAGCATAGTGATAAAAAATTAATTATTCAGATTTGTCAACTAGAGGGTGGCAAGCTTGGGGGGGGGGATAAGGTTTTTAAAAAATGCTATTTACAGTAAACCAGTCAGTTAGTGGAAGGAAGAATTAGCAGAGAAGAAAACCCATCATTTTAGTAATAAGGGAGCAGGCCATATCTCACTGCAAAAACACATGCTTTGCAAGCAGAAAGCCCCGAATTCAATCCCTGATAGCTCTAGTTTTTTTTAAAAATGCCTCAGGTTTTAACCACAAAGAAATGTGTGTAACCAAATGCTTCTTGGGTTACACATGATCCACATAGACCCATGCCACAGTAATTTATTTATTTATTTATTTTATTGGACTTTTAGCCTACCTTCTCCTGCACAGCAAGGCTCAGGTCGGGTAATGACAAGTTAAAAAACATGTCCTAGATTGATCGTTAAAAACAGATTAACACAGAAACAAATCGATTTTTAAAAGTCAGATGGTGACTTCGTCGGCACTTATAACAAAATTATCCAAAGTGAGATTGTACCGCCTGTGTGTCAGTGGAGACTGGTACAGTGACAGAGTGGGTGGCAGAGAGGTGATTGGTGACTCGGGGGGAGGCCAGTTTAGATGGAAACTGTCAAGGAAATAGAATTTCTTGTTTCTTTTTCTGCAATCATTGGTTCAGGCTTCGATTTCAAATACTAGGCCTGAGATGAAGCTGTAAAACATAGAATGGGAAAATACTCCTCTTATTTTGGGAAGCTGGGCACTCCGACCTTGTGCCTCTTGGATAACAGTGCAGCTGTGGGAAGTGATTCTGTGCCTACCTCAACTCCCTTCTTGGTTCTCGGGGTCATGGAGCCTAGCAACAAATTCACCACATTCCTTTCAATTAGAGTTCATGATTTACACCTGGTGGACTTGGGTAGATAGACTGCAGCTATCTCTTCGTTTTCACCTGACCCCACTTAAGGCATCTGCTTAGATCACACCATCAAATTACATAATCAAACTGGGATCTGATTGGTTCAAAGTGCCCCATGACCATGTTGGATCACAGCCATAAAGAAGTTAGCTTTTTGCCTGTATAGCTAAGCAAAAGCATGTCTTGTTAATTGCTTGCTATGGGCCAAGAACTCTGTTGATCCTTTGCTGTCTTCGGACTTTGGATGCTGTGCTACCTTATCTTCTGGAATGGTAACATTCCATTGGATGCAAGAACTCTGTTGATCCTTTGCTGTCTTTGGACTTTGGAAGCTGTGCTACCTTAGCTTCTGGAATGGTAACCTTACCATTCTGGAATGGTAACTTTTGAACCAATGTCTTTACTGTGTAACTAGTCCTTGAATTTAGATTAGTTATTTTGCTTCCTCACTGCCAAGTTATTTTTTGATATATCCTTGCACTTTAATTACATTTTGTGGTGTTTTGTCATTCAGAGCCTCGATCTAAAACCAGGTACCTAGACCCAGGTGCTCACCTACCACGTTAATTCTTTTGTGGAAACTAATTCTACAAGTGTCCAACCTTGCAGGGCTGACTTTCTGGTTAAATCCCAGACAAGGTTAGAAGCTTGCCCTTGGGCTTCTGACTGTTGGGATAGACTCAAGGGCTGGTGGCAGCAACCGGATCGGGATGTATGGACACATACTCTAGGGTTTTGTTTAGTTTTGTGTTCTGCTGCCCTTAACAAAATCTTCCTTGGACAAGGGAGGTTTTGACAGAACCTTCACTGCTTCAGCCATATGCCTGGCAAAACATTTCTGTTTTACAGGCCGTGCAGAACTGAATCAGATTCCACAGGGCCCAGATCTCATCTGGAAGGGTGTCCCACTAGGCTGGGGCCAGAGCCAAAAAATCTTGATATTGAGGGTTGCCTCTCATCTTGACAGCAGGGGGTGGGAGGGAGCTCTCAGGGAGTGGGGACTGGGGTGATGTTGCTGTGTGTGACGTCCCCGATGTGATGACATCACACCTAAGTGATGTCATCACACCGGGGATGCTGCACGGTGACACTCCGGTATTTTGGGCAAACTAAAATGCTAGAGTGTTGCTGCGTGGCATCCCCAGCATGATGGTGTCACTTCTGTGTGACATCACCATGCAGGGACATTGTACCAGGTGTTGGGTGTGGGGCTTCCCCCTGCCAGCTGGCTGGCAGCAGGCTGGAGCCTGTGAAATCAAGGGATTCCCTGCTCCCATTGTGGGCTGGGAACCCTGTCTCTTCTCTTAGTTTTTCAGCTCATATGACCAATGGTCTCAAGCCCATCCACAACATACAACATACATATAAAATACCAAAGTGAAAGCTTAAAACTATTGCTATTACATGGGACTGCCCTGGAAGACAGCTTGGAACCTTCAGCTTCACAAAATTTTAAGATCTGAATAGAGTAAAAATCTGGATTATGTGGAATAATACAAATATCTGGGCAGGGAATTTAGGGAAGTATCAAGCAGTGAAATAATACCAAGTATACAATATCCAATAGAGAGTAGGTTACTTTAAGCACCCGAACACCAAACAAGTTACTCCTTTCAGGCAATGAGAAAAGGCCAGAGAAGAAGGGAAAGCCTACCAGTTCCAACTAGAGATCCAGCCCGCCTCAGGATGTTCAAGCATCTGGGCAGGAAGCAAAAAGGGAAGAAAGAATCGTAACACATAATCTGTCAATGGCAGTTGTGCAGCTTCTCACTCTAAAGTGCACTTTGGGGGAAGATTCCGTCCCCAGTTATAGGGTGAGCAGCAGAGGCCAAGCCAAAAGATAATAAAGATAATAATGGGGGGGTTGACAACCCTACCATTCACACAGTCTTAGGCAGAATGGCAGGGTAAATACATAAAATAATTTTTAAAAACCTGTACTCCATAGTTATGGAGCCATTACTGCTGGGTGGTGCCAATATTGTTGAACTGGAATTTGCAGGAAAGAATATGCACACTTTTGGTTCTCTGACCACTGGAGTGGTGCATGAAAATGCAGAAGTTGGGCATCCCTTTTGCATGCTATCATATTACTCTGTGCAGATGCGGGTTTGTCTTGACTTTATAAGTGAGAACACTACACGCTCAAGGATAAAAATTATGTGTTGGTGGAAATTTGACAGTTGTCATGCACTTAATGGTGGCTGCTGTGATTTTAAACCCAGTGCGTTTTCATGAGAAAATACTATCACTATAAGCAGATGAAAGCTTTGGCCAATGAAGAAACGAAACCAATAATTGCCCATAGGATTGGAGCAACATAAATGGCATTTCTATTCTTTTAACATTTCACCTTTACCTTTTGTATTCAACTTAGATATGAAGAAGGGGAGACCCACAAATCAGGCTAATCTTCCCAATAGCTTCTGTCCACCACAGAAAGGGGAACAAATTCAATATACTGAAAATGGCTCCAAAACCTCTTCTGCCCTGCACAACTCAGTGTTTTCCTTTATAATCTCTGTTGCTTGTCTCTGAATTTGCCTGGCTTGCTGACATTCTTCATGAAATATGGGGTCCAGATCTGCGCACAATATTCCAGATGGGAATATTGCTAGAGATATTATTACTTAGAACCATTTTCTTGTTTTTTAAAAAGTCATTTTGTTGTTTGCTGTTGATATTATAGACTTCTCAATTATTGAACAAGCTAGCCAGGCTTATAAAGAACATTTTCTCTTAAATATCTAGATTTTTAAAAGTGTCTCTTAACCAAAACTCAAAAGAAATTTGCTACTCGGAAGCATTTCAAAAAAGAAAACCACAGTTTTTTAGACCAATTCTGCCCACTCACCCAAGAGAGAGGTTGACAAGACCCTGGCGGCTGTGAAGCCCACCCCTTGCTTCCTTGACCCATGTCCATCTTGGCTTGTTAAAGTCGGTGGGGATGGAATTTGTGTCTCCCTGGGAGATATTATCAACTTGCCCTTGACATCATGGATGTTCCCAGGGTCCCTGAAGGAGGCAGTGGTGCGACCAGTCCTGAAAAAACCACTGTTGTATCCTACAGTCCTAGCCAACTACCACCTGTATCAAACCTTCTGTTCCTGGGTAAGGTGGTTGAGAGAGTAAGTAGCTGAGCAGCTTCAGGTGTTGCTGGATGATTCCTCTATTCTGGACCATTTCAGTCCGGCTTCCGCCCTGGCCATGGGACAGAAAATGTGGTGGTCGCCCTTACGGATGACCTCTGGAGGCATCTGGACCGAGGTGAGTTGGTGCTGCTGCTGCTACTTGTTTTAACAGCAGCATTCAACACGGTCAATTATGATCTTCTGATCTGCCGCCTCGCTGATGCAGAGATTCGGGGAACTGCCTTACAGTGACTGTCCTCCTTTCTCCAAGATCAGGGACAGAAGGTGGTCCTTGGGGAGAGGGTTTTGCCATGTTACCCTATGGTATGTGTCATCCTGCAAGGTGTGATCCTCTCCCCAGTGTTACAATGTGATCCTAAATAGAGTTACACTCTTTGAAGTGCACTGAAGCTCGGTGGGCTTAGAATGACACTGCTGGTCTCTGCCTACATTAATCAGATTTAATGCACTGTTGATTTACTAATGAGAGTTCCTTTTAGGTAAGGATTCAATGAGCAAGAATGACCAGCATCGGCAGTTCACTGGCAAATCCCCATATCGACAGGATGCTGTTTCTAAAAATAAGCTTCAACTCTTTTCTTCTTGGTTCTGAATAAGGGATGGGTAATACATTTTCACACTTCTTCCTTCTTCACAGCTGATGACAACAAGGAATAGCCATTCAGGCCAACCCTGCTGTTGCCGTATACAGGTGGTTGTTGCACGCAGAACCCACTTGGTCCTAAATTGTTGTTCCAAGTAGGCTCTGCATTCATATATCTTCCACCAAAGTAAATTATGCTGGGCCTGATCTTTCCTTCAGTAATTTTCTTGCTCCTAATCTGCTTGTATATGGTGTGCATTTGTTGTTGTTCATAAGAACATACATAAGAACATAAGAGATGCCAATGTTGGATCAGGCCAAAGGCCCATCCAGTCCAACACTCTGTATCACACAGTGGCCAGAAATACCAGTGCCATCAGGAGGTCCACCAGTGGGGCCAGGACATTAGAAGCCCTCCCACTGTTGACCCCCCCAAGCACCAAGATGACAGAGCATCACTTGCCCCAGAGCCCCTATCTATACCTTGTGGCTAATAGCCACTGATGGACCTCTGCTCCATATGCTTATCTAATTCCCTTTTGAAGCCGTCCATGCTTGTAGCCGCCACCACTTCCTGTGGCAGTGAATTCCAAGTGTTAATCACTCTTTGGGTGAAGAAGGACGTCCT
>NW_015164188.1:327570-335521 GCF_001447785.1 Gekko japonicus
CCCTCACAATCCTCACTGGTTTTCACCACCCTGAACAACTTTGTATCATCCGCAAATTTAGCCACTTCACTGCTTACTCCCATCTCCAAATCATCAATGAACAAGTTAAAAAGTTCAGTCGCACAGTCGAGTCCGACTCTTCGTGACCCCATGGACCAGATCCTGCCAGGCCCTCCTGTCTTCCACCGTCCTATGAAGTTGGCTCAATTTCATGTTCGTTGCATCGATGACACTGTCTAACCATCTCATCCTTTGCCGTCCCCGTCTTCTTTGACCTTCAATCTTTCCCAGCATCAGGGTCTTCTCCAGTGAGTGCTCCCTTCTCATTTGGTGGCCAAAGTATTTGAGCTTCAGTTTCATTATCTGGCCTTCCAGGGAACAGTCAGGGTTGATTTCTTTTAGGATTGACTGATTTGATCTTCTTGCAGTCCAAGAGACTCTCAAGAGTCTTCTCCAGCACCATAGTTCAAAAGAATCTATTCTTCGGCGCTCGGCCTTCCTTATAGTCCAACTCTCGCAGCCATACATGACTACTGGGAATACCATTGCTTTGACCATGCGGACTTTTGTTGGCAGGGTGATGTCTCTACTTTTTATCATGCTGTTTAGGTTCGCCATCGCTTTCCTCCCAAGGAGCAGGTGTCTTTTAATTTCATGGCTGCTGTCACAGTCTGCGGTGATCTTGGATCCCAGGAACGTGAAGTCTGTCACTACTTCCACGACTTCCCCTTCTATTTGCCAAGGAGTGATTGCTCTCCATTAATTTGGCAAATTTACCAGGTCAGGGACAAGTTGATAACCAGAGTTACACCAACACAATAGACAGTCTATCAATAAAATCCTAAAAAGAATTACACCTTTCTAAGCCCATTGATTTAGAAGGATGTAATTCTGTTTAGGATTGCACTGATAGCATCCCAGTTATTTTGGTGACTGGATCTTTGTAAAGAGCAGAAGAGTTGGATTTCATCAGAATCTTTCCCCCTATAATTGTGCAGCCAAGGAAAAGCAAAGCTGAATCCTGCCTCAAGCAACCATTCCATTCATCTCACTTGAGAATGTAATATTTCTTGTTTGGGTATAGTGAAATACATTGATATTCCTAAAAATGAAAAGCAGTTATCAGTCCCTCCAGTTTTAAATGGTATCACCATAGATGAGCAATTCCCTGTTAAGCCGATCAACTGAGAGAAATAGATTGTTCTAAAATGTGGCCCGCTCAGAGGTCATCCCAGGAAAATTGTCATTGAGAAGCAAACACAGAGAAAATAGTCCTGAACTGGAATCAGTTACAGAGAGAGGAAATGGCACAGAGAAGATGTATATAGTTGCAAAGACAGGTGTTTGACTTTTCTGGGATAACTGGATGAAAACCAAGTAACTAAGCTAAAAATAGAAAAAAAGAAAGAAAAACATTCAGGAAAGAATAGACTCAAGGCTCCATTCTCAACTTGTGTAAATCAATTTAACCCATCAAAGACTATGTTATCAAATGTTTAGGCCAGCTGAGAATCTGAGCTGATGCATTTAAACTGAGAAGAGACTAAAATAGCCATTGTGTCTGCAACTTTAGCCAAAGCCAATGGGAGCTCCAAGGATTATACATGGCACTATCCAAAATAGCTTGGATTAAACACAAAGAACACCTAGACAGGGCATTTCAAATATATCTCATGAAGGAATATGGGTAATGGCTGCAACAGACAGTCAAGAGAAATTAGTCATGTTTATATTTGGTTTTTAAGATAGTACTTCTAAAATTATAGCTGCTAAAACAGGACTTTGTCAGCTAGGAAATCCCCAAGATGACATGTCCTGGATCAGTTTACAGCTATCATTCTTATAAACTCTGTTTTGGCATACAAGGAATCCCACTGTGTACAGCCTACCAAGGAAAGGCCTCAGATCACACTGACTGGACAGAGGGTGTTTCCACATTTATTTACAAAAAGTCTCCATTGCCAAACCATCCCTGGAACTCCTGTGACCCTGCTGCTAAGGCAATTGGGTACCCAACATAGACTCTCCTGTTTTTCTGAAGGATCCTTGGAGGAGATACAGACCACTCTCAGAAACACTCCTTTCAGAAAAGTGCTCTCCCCTCACATACCTTCATCTATGCCAGTTGACTGGAAGAGACTTTACATCTAGGCAGAAGAAATTTTCTTCTTTGGAATTACATATAACATGCATTCCTTTTTTAATGCTACTTCATACAATTACAGAGTTAACATGTGCAAATATGTACACCATATGTACTTGAGGTATACCACCAATGTGTGTGAACACTGTTTTTTTGTTCATATGATCACCGTGTGGATGGACTACAGCACTGATATTCCACTAGCAGATACCAGCCTGACCTAAAGAGAATTACATCAATAGGATTATACCACTTGCTTTAAAAAAAAGTAGGATGACAAGAGTGGAAAAGGAAAGGGACAGAGGAAGAGGGAGACAGATTATGTACACAGTTTAAATTTATACTAGTTCTATGCAAATCGAACTGTCATAGCTTCCCACACCACATCCTCAGAAAAAATATCCTCAGAAGTGTACTTTGGTGGAAATGCTAAGAACTGAGATCGCACACACGACCCCACAAATTGAACTATAGTTCCAACAGTTTTCTAGCAAGAAGGAATGAAATATCACACCATGCATCAACTTTGTAATAGAGATATACCTTACAAAAAAGAAAAGTGGGGGAGAGAGAGACTGAAGAAGGAAGAGGAGGCAGAGATGCTAAAAAATTAATAACTGGTTTGCATTCTGGGTCTAGACCAGAAGAGCCAGTGGTTCAATCTAGTCAAGTTATTATTTCAAGCAGTATGCAGTTTTATTTATCTCATTTTTAACCTGCCATTCCTTCCAACAATGTCCATGTTTAAGAATGGGACAAAGCAGTAAAAGTGCCCACCAAAATGGGGATATCACCAAACACTATAGAAATTACCTCTTCCCACCCACTTAAGTTCTATCTGAAACAACCAATTCAAACCAATAAGAGGAGGATGGTGGGGAGATGATGTCGTGAATCAAATCATGCATCCTTCTTGCTGGTATTCCCTTACCAGCCAAGTCACATCATGTTATGTATTTCAGATGTTACACTAACACAATCAGGTGTGTCAACATTAGTAAACTTAGTGGTCATGAGGCTCTAGTGAGGTTGTGTCAAGGTCACAATTTAGCATTTGCACCACCAATAAGTACCAATCTATATAGCACATTAGATAGAGCCAGCATGGTATAGTGGATAGAGTGTTATACAAGGATCTGAGACAGCTAGATCTGACTCCCCACTCATGCCATGGAAGTTCACTGGATGACCATGGGCCTGTTACTCTCAGCCTAACTTACCTGACAGGGTTGTAGTTGTGTTGGTACGATGAAGGAAGAGAAACTGGTTTTTGTAAGCTGGTTTGGGGAGAAGAGTGGGCTGTAAACAAATACCTGTAGAATGCAGTTTCATTCCACCTTTCTTTCAAAGCTCTGTGAGGTAGGACATTCTGAGAGAGGGTGATTGGCCCTAGGTCAGCTAGTGAGCTTCATGATTGGCTGGAAACTTGAAGAAGGGTTACCAGCCTTCACTGGGGGGGCTGGAGATCTCCTGGAATTACAAGGAATCTCCAGGCTACAGAGATCGGTTCCCGCAAAGAAAATGGCTGCTTTGGAGGGTGGACTTTATGGCAAATGGCCCCTCCCCTCCTCAAACCCTGCCCTCCCCACCCACAAATCTCCAGAAATTTCCCAATGGAGTTGGCAACCCTAAGTCATGAATCCAGATCTCTTCACTACACACTAATAACACACCTACCACTACCTGCAACAATCATCATAGTTAGTAGATCTGCCCTACTGGCATTATTTTCAGTCAGAGGTAATTTTGGCCCAGTGTTTCTGAGTGCCATTGCCGCTAGAAGAATTTTGAAGATTAGGGGGCCAGATTCACTGAAATATTGTGCTTCCTTTCTCTTTTGTCCAAAGCATTTCTCTGTGATTTATTATTAATAATCCGGGGCAGGTGAATTTCTCTCTATGGCTGCTTTCAAATCTCTTTAGCACAGGGAAAGTGAGGAAATGCATTAACGCTTCAGAACAAGGACAGAAGCAAGCTTTGCTTCTGTGTATTAGGAAGTAAGCTTGTATTAGAAGAAAAGTGCTTTCCACTTTGGCAGTTCCTAAGCCAATGCTATTGCAAAACCCTAATCCCTGAGAGCTGACATTTCACGCTGCAGTCAAGAGTAAAAGCACTGCTCCCATTTGAAAACTATTCATATATAAAACCTGCTCACAATTTCCATTAAAATATTAGGTATCTACTGGATGAAGAAGCAGTTACCAGACCTTCCCCCTCCTCTTTCTTTCTTTCTTTCTTTCTTTCTTTCTTTCTTTCTTTCTTTCTTTCTTTCTTTCTTTCTTTCTTTCTTTCTTTCTTCTGCCATGAAGTCACTATTATAGCTATACTGTTAGCAGTCAGACCCCTCCTCTCACTGAGGGGCAGTTTATAGACAGAAAACCCATATATATATCAGCTCAAATATCATAAGCTGCAATGCACTGCCTGGTCTAAAGGGACACAAAATGGATACTATCCAGGACAAGTCTGGACATATAGTTTAGAAGTGTGGGAAAGAGCGGCTGACCTACTAATGACCTCCTCCCCACCAGTGTTCCCTCTGAACTGAGTTAGTGTGAGCTAGCTCACTGTTTTTTAGCCTCTGGCTCACACATTTTCATCTTAGCTCAGGAAGGATGGCTCCAGAGCAAACTAATTTATGCAGTAGCCAAACTGCTCACTCACAACTTTAATTCCAGTAGCTCACAAAGTAGAATTTTTGCTCACAAGACTCCACATCTTAGAAGGAGCATTGCTCTCCACCCTAAAGAGATATGTGATTTAGGAGATTAGTCCAAGGTAAGACCATATGTTCTTGGGCAACCCCAAGAACATATGGTCTTACCTTGGACTAATCTCATCAACACCCAGCCACATTCCCCCTTGCCCATTTACCCTAATTTAGCAACAGTTAACAATATCCACAAAATCTGGTAGCTTTTTCTGTCCAATCCTAAGAGGGTCATCAAGAACCATTAACACCATAGTCCACCTCAGGTAAACACATCAAGCTTTTCCCAAATCACTGTCTACCCATGAAAAGCCCATCAAGGTATTGTTTAGGGGGTGAGCACCTCAGCATAGCCCCAGGGAACATTTCCCCCCTATAATTGTAAGCATGGTGCTCCATAGTGGTGTATGTTCTCAATGTCAAACCTCACACCCCCACTTGTGTGTGAGCCTTCTCTTCCATGTGAAACACTGGCCATTTTTCTGCTACCTCTGCGGACATCGCTCTTTGAGTTTGAGAAATATTTCCTTCCTGAAATTGCTTTCTTCCATCTCCTCCCTGGTTTCCTCTTAGCTAGCTTGTTTGTCTTTCCATGTGTTTGTATGTGTGTTTTGCCCTTTTATTCCTATTTCAATAAAATCCTTCCTGGTTGAAATTCTGGCTGATTTATTTCGAGAGTTCTCTAAGGAAATAATCCCGGTATACATAGGTGGAGAATCCCAGTTGCCCCTCTCGCTCTGTCTCCTTACAGCTAATTTCCTCAAATAATTAGGATACTGACTCTTTGCATAACAATACTAGAGAGTCCCCCTATACATTTATCTATGACTCCTTTACTGGAAAGGCTCAGAAGGGGGTCCCTATTCAGGCACAGTTAGTCTTGTCACTTCCACACTCTGATAGGAAAATCTGAATCTAGGGAATGCCTACAACCTGTCAAAGCTTTTAAAGGGCTAGAAGCCTGACCCAGTTTTGAGCATGGCAATTTTAACCTGGCAGTGTGCATGTAACCTATTACTAATTTAGTTGCTTGCTTACTGAAAGATTGTCACCCCACCTTTTGGTTGATCAGGGCTGCTTGCAATAAAAATACAAGCACACTTCAATCAGTAATCCATATTAACACCTGCCCCCCAGAGATACTCTCAAGTCCTCTGAACAAAGACCTCTCAAGTAGTACAGACATAGAAGCTTTCGTGAAAGATGACAAAGAAGGTACCATCCTCACAACTTCTGGGAACCTTTCCCAAAAGGCGGGCAATAGTGCATAAAAAATCTCTTGGATGGGGTAGCCATTTGACATTGCAAAAAAGGTAACGTCCACAGATGTTGTTGGGATAACTGGAAATGGTGCACAGATTTATATATCTAATATGCATTAATGAACTCCCTTCCTCTCTTCCCTCTCAGCAACTGTGATTTTATTGATCCAATTACTGATTACTGGGTATCTGTGGGGTTGTAATGTGGTGATATTTTATACAGATGGATTACTTTCCTGCCAATCAGTTCATGGCAGGTTTCTTGATAATATGGCTGGGATGGAAGCAGCCAAAATTTTATGTAGGATCCCAATTTAGAGATTGGAAGCAGGATTAGGATAACAAGGAGAGCAGGTAGATTGCTGAGGTCACAGCTCAGACGTGGAGAACTGGCCAAGAGATATATAGATAGCCAGGAATTGCAGGTGGCAGTAATTGGAGGACAGCCATGAAAGACAGATAAAGGTGGAAAAAAAGAAGACAGGGAGAAAGCCACAGCAATAAGTCTAGCACAGAACTGATTGACATAGAAAAAAGAGATTGCTGAAGGCACCAGGAAAGGAATCAGGACTGCAACCGTTCATTTGAGGACTGAAGTCACAGCATGTTCCACAGCATCTATGGGAGCATCCAGTGTCCCAGCTAGTCAGAGGAGTAGGTCTCCCCATTTACCCAGCCAAAACCCCCCAATAAAAAACAAGTTCACTGTACCAAACTGTCTCTTGTTCTTTGCTCCGTGTTTGGTGCAGCCCTCCTTTTCTTACGCCCATTTACTCACAAAGGGCAGTGAATTACCAGGCCCCAAGAAACTAGGGTTGCCAGCTCTAGGTTAGGAAATAACTGGAGATTTAGGGAGTGGAGCCTGAGAAGGGCGGGGTTTAGGGAAGGGAGGACCATCAATGAGGTATAATGTCACAGAACCCACCTTCCAAAGCGGCCATTTTCTCCAGATGAACTGATCTCTGTCACCTGGAGGCCAGTTGTAATCCCAGATCTCTAGCCACCACCAGGAGGTTGGCAACCCTTCAAAAAACTGAGGTGTCAAAAATGTCCTTCATAAAGTGACATCCCAGGAAGCTTAGAGTGTCTCACCTGATATGTGTCTCATATCCACCCCAAACTCAGCCCTCCTCATGCGCTGTCCACCAAACCACTCAGCATTTACTGAGGCAGAGTGAGGTGTTCTGGTGAAGAAATATCCTACTTCCTGCAAGGCCCATGGCAATCCCGTACACACACACGCGTGCACACACATCTCACTCTGCTCTTTGACTTAACAAATCAACTCTCAGACTGGGGGAGAAATCTTTTTTGTTACTGTATTCTACAAGCCAAGATACAACATTGCTTTCATGGTCACAGTGTCTGACCACTTTATTTACTTTACTGCTAGCTGATTAAAGGCCAACACTGAGAAACATGGTTCTTTTCCATGCCAAATCGCATGTGATCCCAAATAATCCACTGTGGCTTTCATGAATTCATGTATGTATTTATTCACTTCATTTAAACCCCACCTTACCCCCCAAAGGGGACCCAAAGAAGCTTACATTGCCCTTTCCTTTGTTTTATCCTCACAACAACCTTGACAGAGTATGATTGGCCCAAATTCTTCAAGAAAACGTTCATAGCAGAGTGGGAATTCGAACCTAGACCTCCCAGTTGTTGTTCAGTCGCACATTCGAGTTTGACTCTTCGCAACCCCATGGACCATATCACGCCAGGCCCTCCTGTCCTCCGTCGTTCTCCAGAGTTTGCTCAAGTTCATGTTCATTGCACTGATAACACTGTCTAACCATCTCATCCTTTGTCATCCCCTTCTTCTTTTACCTTCAG
>NW_015164188.1:336163-346816 GCF_001447785.1 Gekko japonicus
TGACCCTTATACAGGTTTCACAGGAGATATGTGAGGTGGTCTGTTACTCCCATCTCTTTAAGGACTTGCCATAGTTTGGTGTGATCCACACAATCAAAGGCTTTAGCGTAGTCAATGAAGCAGAAGTAGATGTTTTTCTGGTACTCCCTTGCTTTCTCCATAATCCAGTAAATGTTGGCAATTTGATCTCTCGTTCCTCTACCTCTTTGAAACCCAGTTTGTACTTCTGGCAGTTCTCTGTCCAGATACTGCTGAAGCCTAGCTTGCAGGATCTTGAGCAGGGGTGGCTAAACTGCAGCTTGGGAGCCGCATGTGGGTCTTTCACACGGTCTAATTTAATGTTAATAAAAAGCAAATTTGCATATTTTCCAATAAAAACGTGTATGTGATATTTGTTCATGCCTTGCAGCTCTCAAACATCTGACATTTAGTCTGTGTGACTGTTGCGTTAAACAAGTTTGCCACCCCTGATCTTGAGCATGACCTTGCTAGCGTGTAAAATTAGTGTAATTGTGCAATGGTTTGAACATTCCTGGCATTGCCCTTCTTTGGGATTGGAATGTAAACGGACCTTTTCCAATCCTGTGGCCACTGTTACATTTTCCAAATTTGCTGGCATATTGAGTGCAGCACTTTAACAGCCTCATTTTTAAAGACTTTGAATAGCTCAGCTGGGATACAATCACCTCTGCTCATTTTGTTGTTAGTAATGCTTTCTAAGGCCCATTTGACTTTGCACTCCAGGATGTCTGGGTCGAGGTCAGTGATCACACCGTAGTGGTTATCAAGGACATTGAGGTCCTTCTTGTATAGTTCTTCTGTGCATTCTTGCCATCTCTTCTGCTTCTGTTAGGTCCCTACTGTTTTTGTCCTTTATCATAGCCAGCTTTGCACTGAACTTTCCCTTGATTTCTCCAATTTTCTTGAAGAGATCTCTAGTCCTTCCCATTCTATTGTTTTCCTCTATTACTTTGTATTGTTCATTCAGGAAGGCCTCCTTATCTCTCCTTGCTGTTCTCTGGAAATCTGCATTCAGTTGGGTAAATCTTTCCTTTTCACCTTTGCCTTTCGCTTTCCTTCTTTCCTCCGCTATTTGTAAAGCCTCATCAGAAAGCCACTTTGCTTTCTTGCATTTCTTTTCCCCAGATCTTAGTCTAATACTTCACCACACTGTTAGGTGCCAGAGGAACTCACCCCAGAAAACAAATTTAGGCTGCGGTCACACGGAACATTAGCCACGCAAGAGAGATGGAAGACAGGCGGATTTTCCGGGTGTGATCTCACCGGCACATCTGTGAAGCGTAGCGCTTCCGTGGCACAACCGAGGCTTACCGCCAAAAACACACAGCAAAAAACTAGTACCTCGGAGGTACTAGTTTCTGGAAACTGCGGGGCAAGGGCAGGCGTCTGATCGCGTTTCCGGTGGCATCCGGCGCCCGCCCATGTCCCCTTGCGAAAAACGGTTTTTCCCCCCAAGTCTCCGTGGATGCGCACACGCACCCAACGGAGCATGCGCATTTGTCGTGTACACAAAAAAAGAAAACCAGTTTGCCGCACCGCGCGCTTCTTCATTGCGCGCAGGCGTGTCCTGTGATTGGCACCTCTCCCTACCCACGGAACCTGCACGGTACCTCCACAGGACCTCCACAGGAGGTCTGATCACTTAACCGCACGTTAGTTTGCCCCGGGGCAAACAGCCACACTTCCCCCCCGCAGTTTCCTGCCCGTGTGACCGGAGCCTTATACTTGTTTTTTCCCATCCCAGCATCAGTGTTCATGTGCTTTTGTCTCCTAGAAATGTAGATGAGCTTGAAATTTCTCCCCTAAAAATAACATCTTTGCAATTGCATCCCTGATCACAAGAAATGAGATGCAATCTGCCCAAATGCACACTTCTTCCCTCAAAACAGGAACTGTTGAGATATACTCATGAAATTGTCACTGTGTAAGGTTGCTAACTAGCTGATTAGCAGATGCATTAGAAACCTCAAGATGATAAGAACTGGTTTAAAATAAAAATGCTCCAGTAGTGGAAGACAGGAGATTGGGGACACTCCATCAATATAGACATAGTTATTATAAAAACCTGAAGTATTATGTTCTGTCTGACATTTCCCACTAGATACACCTCTTAAATTTATTTATCTTTATTTTGCTTCTGTTCTATGGTGACAGGAAAACACCAGAGCAGACAGTGGGGATACATCTTCACGCCGAGAGTCAGAAGGGACCACTAAAATTAGCGTCTGATTTCCCTCAGGGCTGGTGTCAAATGTCTCAGTGTATCTCTGTCCTCCGTCTCATCAGATTTAAATGCAAAGCTTTCAAATGTGCACAGAGAATAGCAGCACCGGCTGAGCCAAAAGGGCACCATGAGACATCACTTTAGGTTTCTAGCAAAGCTCAAATCACCTGGCAGACAGTTGCTGTATGGGCACGGAGGCTTCAAACTGTCCTGTCAAAGGCAAGAAAACAATCCAGCTTTCTGAGCTGTGAGAACTGCAACTGCTTGAGCCGCTGGACTGAGAGGGAAGCCATTCCCCTATAGCCTGCCCTTGGGCTCTGTGCAGCTAAAAAGATAAGAGGCAACACTATGGGCTGACTGAACTAGTTGTACGGATGTTATTTTTCCAACTGGACTCTTTCAGACTTGTCATTCTTCTAGCCCACTAACTTACTCATGCTCTTCCCACAGACAAAGCCAAAATGCCCAACTGGGTTCAAAAACATTTCTCAGAGACAATACATGGTAGGTACATCAATAAATACATTCACAGCACTCGTCGTGTACACAAAAGCTCGTACGTCGAATAAAACTTTGTTGGTCTTAAAGGCGCCGCTGGACTCAAACTTTGTTCTGCCGCTTCAGACCAACAAAAGCTACCCACCTGAATCTATATTCGCAGCACTCTAAAAGCCTCTGTGCCACTGTCATCTTTTCCCACTTCATGCTGCTTACTACATAATGCTCTTTATGAGGTGCATGTCCCCTTCCCCTCCCCTTGGGAAATGCACTTCTTGAAGCGAAGCTGTTTTGTCTCTCAGCATTATATAACCGACCTTTTCCTCTTCTGCAGCTAGACATTTGTGAGCATTCTGTGTCAGATTCACTAAGGGAAGTATTGGCTAAAGACTCAAACAGGACTGGAATGAGGGTCGCCACCTTCCAGGTAGTGGCTGGAGATCTTCTGCTATGGGAAGTATTGGCTAAAAACACAAACAGGACTGGGGAGACTTGGGTTCCAACTAGGGTCGCCACCCTCCAGGTAGTGGCTGGAGCTCTTCTGCTATTGCAACTCATCTCCAGGCGACAGATATCAGTTCACCTGGAGAAAATGGCTGGTTTGGAAGGTGGACTCAGTGGCATTATATCCCACTGAAGTCTTCCCCCTCCCCTCCCCAAACCTTGTCCCTCCTCAGGCTCCACCCCCAAAAAAAGGTATTTCCCAACCCAGAGTTGGCAACCTTGGTTCTAACCTCTATTCAGCCACTGGTGACTCTCTCTTAGTTCCATCAACCTTACAAGGGAGTTTTGAGGATGAAATAGTGGAGAGGACAGCCTTGGCCAGTCCCCAGAGTTCCCTGGAGGAAGATGGGCAGATGGACCATTTAATTAACAGGGAAATTCCCTGGTGGGCCACTGCCTTAGGGGGCCACTGGAGACGAAGAGGAAGCAGAGGCAAGGCCCAGCTGCTTGGTCAATGCATTAGAGGCTGGCTGGCTCACATCCTTCAGTGGCAATGATGACTGGTGTTGGCTTGCCTTGCCAGCTGCCTCCTCCCGCACTGCTACCAGATTGTGAAAGGAGGCAATGGGTGAGCTGATGCCACTGTTGATGCCACTTAGCTGAGGATCCCTGCAGCACTGGCTTGTATCTTGGCAAAGGCCACTCAGCTTGACTTGCTCTGGAATTATTTTAACTTCCACCCCTGGAGGAAAAGTAGGGTTGATGGTAGACAGACAGAACTGGGGGAGGAGTCTCTTGCATCATGCTCAACAATGAGTATGATTGGCTGGAAGAAAAGTCCTCACAGCAGCTTGGCAAATGCATTCATGTAATTCTAGGTTAAAAAAAAAATCAATCCCTCTCCAGTATGGGATTACCCCATTTATAACTGCTACTCTTGGAGAAAGGGTGGGTTATAATTGGAATAGTTAGGGGGACTGCAGTGATAAATGACAGACCGCAAACATTGTAGCTCATTTTATATATATGATAGTGAGAAGGACTGCTTGGAACAACAGAGAACAGTAGCTCAAAACTATCTTAACCTCTTGATGTCCAGCGGCTGCCACAATTATTTCTTCTGGCGCATTCTCACCTGCACTGTCAACTGTCAGGTCTACCTCAGTATGCTGCCTACTGCCGTCCTTATATAAAAGAAGAACATAAGAGGGTACTGCCAAAAAGAGGTCCATATGGTTATCTGGATGCAACTGACTCTACTGTGACCTAAGTGATTTCATAATGCTCCACGTGGGAGTCATTCGCAGGCCTGCGCCTACTTATTCTGTTGCTGTCAGTCTATCGTGCCGTTCCAGTCTGAGCCATGGAGAAACTGGGCAAATGCCCCATACCTGGCAATGGTATTGCAAATGGAGCAATTCTAATTATAATGCTGCTGTGTCCACACAATGACATTGACGTACTCCATCAAACACATTTAATTTAAAACACATCAAACACATGGTTGGTGCATCTCATAGCCTCTGACCACAAGATAGAGTTTGCACATTAATTGGAAACTGAATTATGGGATATTGATTTATTAGAATTCAAAGCTGTTTTCATTCTTATTTCAAGAAAACATTCTTCCCTTTCTGCATTTCAGCCTCTTGCTTTATGTGTTTCTAATTACCTTAGGAACTTAACTGAAATGTAGAGTTTTCTGGTCATTTTTTAAAAGTCTCCACACTTTTAATAATCCAGCTATAAATCTCTACAACATATGCTACCATTTAAAACTCCATTGTAGCTGATCACATTTTAAAATATATACAGAGCTCCATCTCAAATCAACAGCAACATGAACCTTGGGGAACCTGAATGTCAGAACCCACAGCCAACAACGTAGTACACGCTTTCATGAAAGGTAATACTTTATTTAAGAGCTATAGATGGACTAACATAGGCACTGTTAATGACGGCTGCCCATGGGGCACAATAGGATAAAGGGAATTCGTATGCACACACCCCCACTACCCTGGCCAATTAGCCATCCTCCCGCACTGGGAGATAGAGCTTCGGCCGTTTAGCACTGAAGCTGGGAATGAAACGGTTCCCAAGAAAACCAGACATCAACATCACCACCTGCAATACTTAGAGATAAGCGTCATAGCTGCAAAGCACATAATGAATGCAAAGGCAATTAGAAGAGAACTAACCTCCCCAACCCCATGGCAGCATAGCTGACACTGAGACAAACAAATATCCCACGCAAGACCCTCATATGCCCCTGTGCATCACATTAAAAGCAGCTCACAAAACATTTCACCAGAAGAGAGTGCTTTTAACCGCAGGCATTTTGCACATGAAGTGTACAAGTGTAAATGGCCTCATAAATTTAAGTGGACCATAGATGGAATCCCTGTAGATCAATGCAGCACCTTCAAATATCTATGGGTAACCTTCAGCGAAACTTTATCCTGGAGAGCTCACTTGGCAATTACCAGATCTACAGTTTTAAGTTCAATAGGTGCTATTCTGAAGTTTTATTACACAAAAGGAGGTTTGGGGTTGAAAAGACAGGGTTGAAAAGACTTTCTGGTCACAAAATTAGAATCTATCCATAACCTTTTTTTTAAAGGAGAATCCTAGCTCTACCTAGAGTTGCCCCTGCAGGTTTGATGCAAACAGAACTTGGTTTCCCCTCAATTAGGATCCTGTGTACATGTAGCCTTGATAAGATTTTGGAGAAAGCAAAGCAATGATACCACCCATGTACTTCACAGGCAATGTTATGAGATGATGTTACAAAATGATGCTGCCTGGATAGCCTGCTATAATAATATCCTCCATTGCTACTCCATATCGGATGACATCCATGGCTGGTTCCAGTATTTGACACCCATGGCTGGTTCCAGTATTTGTGACTGGGTGTTTAGATGTGATGCTACAACAGACAGGCAGTCAATCTCCCAGTCCAAATTCTCCCCATGATTCAAACTGATTAAAAGGAACTGTGCTAGAGCCTCCGACCTGGTTAATATCTCCCTCCATAACCTCAGAACAGCTTTTACTTTTCCTTCTTTCAGATGCTGATCCATTTGTCTCCTATAGAGGGTCACTCTTTGCTTTAGCAGCCAAGAAAATACAGGCTAGAACTAGATGTAAAGAGGGCAATCCTTTATTTGATTAGTACTTTTTGGTTAGATTGTTTTAATGCTTATATTCGTGATTCTGTTATATGTGCCAGACTGTAATAGCCTTTGGCCACAGACGACAATCTGTATGTATGTATGTACGTACAAGTATAAGTGGAGTTCATGATTGCTTGGTAAAAAAAAGTATAAATGGGGCAATATAGAAGTGGAGTTCATGATTGCTTGGTAAAAAAAAAAGCACAACCATTGCAGTAGACTTTCTTTTTGCTATTGGTAGTGGTTTATTGTCATTGTTTTGCCAAACTCCTTCAAATAAAAAGTCCAAGGCACTGACTTGATCAGAGAACACTTAAGGAAAAGATTTTTGACATTTACTTTGCATCTCAGAGAAAGAAAAAAGAAAGCTTCTGTAAAACCAAGCATGAACATTATGATGTTTGCACAAAAATGCTGGGTTTTCTCCTTGATCTGTTCCCTGCTTTCACTTTTACCAGGTTTCCTTAGTTTTGATCCAATCCTACAGATAGAAACTCATTGTCAAATGGAGGGCTGTGACTGCATTTCCTCTGGCTAAAACCCAGTCCAGGGCTAAGTCTGAGACTGGATTGTGTTCCGTTTTGCTAAGTGACAGTTCAGGGGGGGGCAGTGGGAGGCTGCTCCATTTAGGACACTGCTCATTTGTTCATTCTTGCTGCTCAGCCATTGTGCCTAGAAACCTGGTTCTGCAAATACACCCTTCCGGCTTTTTTTTTTTTTTTTTTAAACTAAAGCAGACTGTTGGATTCTCAGATTTCAGTCTGGGATGGCAGCCCAGATGTCATATTGTGGATTTGAACAGGCTGGACAGGAGGTCACCAAGTGCACACCAGGAACAGACACAGAAAATAAGAAACAGAATTATGTGTGCATGTGTGTAAGAGAGAGACAGAGTTCTCCCTGCAGCAAGTATTACTACAACAGGAACAGAGTTTGCTGTTCAGCAACCCTCAGAACTGAACAGCAAGTGCTTTGCAGTTCCCATAGAGGATGGTACAAAAAGAGGCGGCCGAATGACTTGCTCCATATTTCTTAGTACCAGCAGCTCAAGCAATGCTGTTTCATGGGCTGTAGAGATGAAGGGAAACTGGGCGGCACGGCTAGTCTGCCTCCTGAACCAAACCCAGAGATGCACTCTGGAATTACCACTTTTATAAAGAAAGCCTTGAATCCCCCTTACCTACTGACATGTTTTGACTGTATATAAAACAAAATTACATTTTCAGGAACTCTTAAAAGGGACTCTGCAGTGATCGTCGGTGCTCATGCTCAGGTAATGGTAATTTCTGAGATTAAGGACTACATCTCTGAACTGCTGGACCTAACTCTGACTTGAGGAATATGGCCTTTTTTGTGAAGGAATGAGGGGGAAATGTGGATGAGGGGAGAAGAGGTCTGAGGGGAAACTGCAGTCAGGAACCAGCTTGCTAGTGGTTGGGACAGAGGTTGGAACAAAGGGCTCCTCCTATCAGACTGAAGAGAGCTAAAGACTTTGATTAAAACTGACTGTGGTAGGAGACTGGTCTGGAAGGGACATCTGCAGTCCTTTGTGGGCCAGCCCACAAAGAAAGCCTAGTTAAAGATTTACCTGGTGGACCCCAGTTGTTATTTCCCACCCCTTCTGAGAAAAAAGCTTCCCTGTTTACCTGTCCTGTTAAAGTGCATGTTGCTCTTAGCTATAAGTGTCAGTCACTGTGGTTGCTGGAACCCAATAGGGTTAATACTGAATCTGCCAGCCCTGAAGTGCCTTCAACATTTGCCTCAATTCTCTCCCCCCCCCCAGGCACTCCGCTACCATAATTTGTATTCACATTACCCTTGGATAAGAACATAAGACATGCCTTAATGGATGAGCTCAAGATCCAGTGTTCTTTGTGAGAACCCCAGTAATCAGTAAGCATTAAGTGGTAGAGTATAAGTCACAGACCCATAAGGACCCAAATAAATTGTTAATGTAAAGATAGGATGCCTTGACATAGATCCAATATAAACTGAAAAGACAGAGTGAGACCCATTAAAAATGTCCATTGTTGCTTGGACAGGTCCATCTGGGAGCAAGTGAGAGACCAATGCCTAAACTTGAACTGGAACTGATCCAGGTTCTGGTACAAACTTAAAAATACTGCACACAGGATGAGGAGGGCTTCCTGAACAATTGCCAAGACTTTCCTAGGTAGGCTTGGGAACCACAGCAGTATAATATGCCGAGCTCTCTTTTGAAAGGTGCTGCTTTCATTAACCAGGAGACAGGATCAGCAAGACATTTAATATCACCGGTCCCTGTATTTTAATGATAGGAGAAATAGGAGTTGCCCACAAGAAAACTCTTCGGGTCAGTAGCTGGTGATCCCGTGGAGTCAGGGAAGTGCCAGCCAGCAGGAGAGCATTAGAAAGGGACGGATCAGTGCATCTGCCATTTCTGTCAGCACAGTAGAAAGAGGAGACTGGGCTTGTGCCCTCCATTTGTGCTTCCAGCGCTGTGATGGCTGTCATGAGTACAAGAGCGATATCCGAGTGATTCATCAACCTCCAGCACATCCCTAGGAACTTACCTGGCTTGGTCAATTGAGCCATACAATGGGGTGTACCCCAAGGCTCACTGGTGCATGACCAACCGGCAAACACAGCATTTCTCCATAGATTGAAATAATTTTAGCTTGATTTTTTCAAATAAAAACATTTGTTTAAGGAACTAACAAAATTCAGAACCAATAAAACAGAAGCAGCTAAGTTGATGGACAATAGACTCAGGACAGACAAAGGAAAGTGCAATCCTAAACAGAGTGGATTTATTCTAAGGCTATTCATTGCAGCAGCCTAAATAAGCCAGACTAGCCTGAGTTTTTCAGAGGTCAGAAGCTTAAGCAGGGTCAGACGTGGTTAGTACTTGGATGGGAAACCCCAAGGAAGACCTGGGTTGCTACGCAGAGGAAGGCAATAGCAAACTACCTCCGCCCATCTCTTGCCTTTAATACTCTGTGAGAAGTTGCCACAGGTTGATTGTGAGTTGACTGCACTTAATTATTGTTTAAACTCATTCAAATCAATCGAGTGTTTCTCCATAGGACTGTGCTGTAAACTGTGGAATTCATTGCCAGTGGATGTGGCAATGGCCATGAGCATAGATAGCTTTAAAAGGGGATTAGACATCCCCGTGATGACTACAAACCATGATGACTAAAGGGAATCTCCATATCCCAAGGCAGTACACCCCTGCATACCAGTGCTATTAAGCAACATTAGGGGAAGGCCTGGGCCTCTAAGTCCCATTTTTTGGCTCTCCAGGTCAATGGGTTGGCCACTGTGTGAAACAGGATGCTGGACTACATAAACCACTGGCTTGAACCAATAGGGTACTTCTTATGTTCCTGATGAGAGTCAATACTAACTACAAAAGGCCAAGAGAAGAAGTGAGCGGTGACACATGGAAGCTCATACCCTACCACAAATTTTGTTAGTCTGTAAGGTGCTACTGGACTCTTACTCTTTTCTACTGCTACAGACAGACTAACATGGCTACACATCTTGATGTACATCAAGCCAAGCAATAGCAAAAGCCCCTTGAAGGAGGCAGAACTAGAACAAAAAGGCAATAGCAGCACAAGACAGAACTAAGCACATCCTGACACACCTAACAGCTGACAAAGTATGGAATAGGTGAGGTTGTGGCCAGGCCTAGGGCCGCTTGAGTCAAACCACTGAGGTCCAAAGGCCCTTGCTCTTAAAGGCAGAATAAACACAGGGCATAAATACCCAGAAACTGAAAACCACATGAGGTTTGGCCAAAGGACAAGATATGCTGGAGACAAGCGTTAAGTCAAATGAATATCAAATAAAGGCAGAATAAACACAGTGCATAAATACCGAGAAACTAAAAACCACATGAGGTTTGGCCAAAGGACAGGATATGCTGGAGACAAGCGTTAAGTCAAATGAATATCAAATAAGCTTTTCTACCAGTTCATGCCTGGAATGTTGTGATTTTGGGGTATCAATGCACTCTCAATGCGCTCTTAATAAAACACAAGCCTTTCACATCCAGTAAGAGCCTGCAGTGTTTAGTGTCGAACTGGAATCTGGAAGGCCCAGATTAGAATCACCACTCTCTACCATGGAATCTTGCTGGGTGACTATGGACCAATCACTCTCAACCTAACCTACCTTATAGAAGAAGAAGAAGAAGAAGAGATTGGATTTATACCCCACCCTTCACTAACCAAAGGTGTCTCAGAGCGGCTTACAAACTCCTTTCCCTTCCCCTCCCCACAACAGACACCCTGTGAGGTGGGGGGG
>NW_015164188.1:346830-350942 GCF_001447785.1 Gekko japonicus
TGACAGAAACTGCTCTTTTTCAAGGACACCTCTTATCACAACTACGGCTTGCCCAAGGTCATCCAGCAGGTGCAAGTGGAGGAATGGGGAATCAAACCCTGTTCTTCCAGATTAGAGTCCGCGCACTTAACCAGTACACCAAACTGGCTCTCTATACCAAACTGGCTCCTTATAGGGCTGTTATAAGGATAAAATCAAGAAGAGAAAACTATGTAAGTCCTTTTAGGTCCCCACTGGCTATAAATGAAGTATATAATAGGGTTTCCCCCCCCCAAATAGCTGATCAATTATGCTTTTAATGTGTCCCCCTTTAAAGCAATTTCTCTGCTAATGGGTGTACTTTTGTTTAGGGCCTCTTTGGATTCCAGCTGAATGTCAGGCACAGACTCTGCCTCCCTTTGCAGCATACTGAGGCCACATATATGACAGGGTACATCTTGCACCAAGATGGTTCACTATCACCATATGAGTTTCCACAGGATTTGCTAGTGCACTCCCCCCCCAACTTCTTTGAAAGAGGTTTTCAGGCAAAATAATACCTCCGCATTGGCAGCTACAGTTGTCATTTGAAGATGAGGGTAAGAGAAAGGCGAAGAGAAAAATGAATCTCTGTCTGTTAGCAGAGTTCCCAAGTCTCCCCTTCCTCAAAACTCCTTCTGAGAAAAAAAGCGAGAGAGCCAATTTAACACTCTGAAGGGAATACTAGAGCATAAGCATTGCAATTTCAAATCCTGAACCTGAGAAGGGTAATAGGGATCTGATGAGGATTAGTGAGGGAAACGACCGGCAGCATAAAAACGAAGTGGCTGCCAAGGGACTGACCTGGAGCAGCCAGTTACAGGAGGCTTTGCAAGTAACTTCCCTTTTTGCTCAAGGCCTCAGCTCAACCACAGCTTGCTCATCTGCCTGAAGACAGAAGAGCGAGGCCTCCTGAGGCATTTGTACTACCCCTGTGTTTGAAAGTGAGAGGCTGCAGAGGAACATGTTTGGTTATTAATGTAGCATCTGGATAAGCAAGATGGGGGGGGGGCTTGTCCTTCAAACTTGAGAAAGGCTCAGTCAAGTTTCCATGGCAGGCTTCTCAAGTACTTACTGTGATTCAACGGGATGGAGGCGTCTTCGCAGGATCTTTCCTGCGGGGACAACAGATGTGCCGCACCATGCCATCGCCAGGAAGGGATGCCGGGCGACGCTCTGGCAATGGGGCCAGAAAACTCGAGTTTTCGGCCCCATTGCCAGAATGTCGCCCAGTGTCATTTCCTGGCGACGGCATGGTGCATTACAAGGAGAAATGTTCCGGCCGGGGAGAATGTGTCCCCCGCTGGATTGCGGTAAGTACTTGGCAACCCTATTCCATGGTGCTCCACTAGGGCTCCTCAGAATCAAAGACACAGTCTGCAAGCAAGCTGTGACAGTCTTCAACATTTTCAGACACAGGTCTCAGATCTAATCCCCACTTGCAACATGGGGGTGTGTTTAAATTATTTTCAACCCATGTCCATCTTTCTCCTTTTCTCTCCAGGTTGCACAAGCATGCAGCAGGACATTCCTGAAATCACCCCTGCACTGCTGCACAGCTGTTGTCAACCACAGGCTTGATATTAATTAATTAATTCAAGTATTTGTTCTCTGCCTTTCCCTCCCCCACGAGAAGACCAAAGTGGCTTACCCTGCCAAAAAAACCCCTCCTTAAAAAGCATAAAACATGCACTGTAATATATAAACAGTTATAACAAATAAAACAATAGAAGCGCCACACTGCCAATATAACAGATACCAGCAGCCTAAATGAACTTTTCAGTAGAAAACCTTCCTAAGTTGATGTAAGTAGAACAAGTTTGAAGTAAAGTTCAAACAGAAAGATTGATTTTATTGAACAGGCACAGTTGAATCAGGAATAGCGCAGGGGAAGTAATGGAAGCTGTGGAAGCTGTAAAAGGTAAAAAAGTAATGGAAGCTGTAAAAGGTAAAAAGGATTCCTTTAAGCAGTGGAAAGCTAGTCACAGTGAGGCTGATAAAATGGAACACAGGCTATGGCAAATAAAATGCAAGTCTGTGGTCAGGCAGGCAAAAAGGGAATATGAGGAGCATATAGCAAAAAACGTAAAAACCAACAATAAAACTTTCTTCAAATACATTAGAAGCAGGAAACCAGCCAGGGAGGCAGTGGGGCCCTTGGACGACCAAGGGGTAAAAGGAGTATTGAAGGATGATAGGGAAATGGCTGATAAGCTAAATGCATTTTTTGCCTCTGTCTTCACTGTGGAAGATGAGAAGTGCTTGCCCACTCCAGAACCACTGATTTCAGGAGGGGTGTTGAAAGACCTGAGTCAGACTGAAGTGATGAGAGAGGAGGTCCTAAAATTGATAGACAACTTAAAAACTGATAAATCACCAGGCCCAGATGGCATACATCCGAGAGTTCTGAAAGAACTCAAATGTGAACTTGTAGATCTCCTGACAAAGATATGTAATCTTTCCTTAAAATCTGCCTCCATTCCTGAGGATTGGAAGGTAGCTAATGTCACTCCCATCTTTAAAAAGGGTTCCAGAGGAGATCCGGGAAATTACAGGCCAGTCAGTCTGACGTCGATACCGGGTAAATTGGTGGAAACCATTATTAAGGAAAGAATTAGTAGGCACATAGATGAACAAAACCTATTGAGGCAGACTCAACATGGGTTCTGTAAGGGAAGATCTTGTCTCACTAACCTGTTAATGTTCTTTGAGGGGGTGAACAAACATGTGGACAAGGGGGATCCAATAGATATTATTTACCTTGACTTCCAGAAAGCTTTTGATAAAGTTCCTCATCAAAGGCTCCTAAGTAAGCTCAAAAATCATGGGATAGAAGGACAAGTCCTTTTATGGATCAAAAACTGGCTAGTTCATAGAAAACAGAGAGTGAGTGTAGGTGGGCAATTTTCTCAGTGGAGGGTGGTAAGCAGTGGGGTACCACAGGGATCAGTACTTGGTCCACTGCTTTTTAACTTGTTCATTAATGATTTGGAGATGGGAGTAAGCAGTGAAGTGGCTAAATTTGCGGATGATACGAAGTTGTTCAGGGTGGTGAAAACCAGTGAGGATTGTGAGGCACTCCAAGGGGATCTGTCAAGGATGGGCGAGTGGGCGTCAACATGGCAAATGGGGTTCAATGTGGCCAAGTGCAAGGTGATGCACATTGGAGCCAAAAATCCTAAATATAAATACACATTGATGGGGTCTGAACTGGCAGAGACTGAGCAAGAGAGAGATCTTGGAGTTGTAGTGGATAACTCACTGAAAATGTCGAGACAGTGTGTGACTGCAATAAAGAAGGCCAATGCTATGCTGGGGATTATTAGGAAGGGTATTGAAAACAGATCAGCCAATATAATAATGCCCCTATATAAATCAATGGTGAGACCTCATTTGGAATACTGTGTGCAGTTCTGGGCACCACACCTTAAAAAGGATATTATAGCTTTGGAAAAAGTGCAGAAAAGGGCAACTCGAATGATAAAAGGGTTGGAACACTTTCCCTATGAGGAAAGGTTAAAGCGCTTAGGGCTCTTTAGCTTGGAGAAAAGACGACTGAGGGGTGACATGATCGAGGTTTATAAGATTATGCATGGGAAAGAGCAGGTAAAGAAAGAGGTACTTTTCTCCCTTTCTCACAATACAAGAACTCGTGGGCACTCCATGAAACTGCAGAGCGGTCGGGTTAGAACGGATAAAAGGAAGTACTTCTTCACCCAAAGAGTGATTAACACATGGAATTCACTGCCACAGGAAGTGGTGGGTGCTACAAGCATGGACGGCTTCAAAAGGGAATTAGATAAGCATATGGAGCAGAGGTCCATCAGTGGCTATTAGCCACAAGGTATAGCTAGGGGCTCTGGGGCAAGTGATGCTCTGTCTTCTTGGTGCTTGGGGGGGGGGTCAACAGTGGGAGGGCTTCTAATGTCCTGGCCCCACTGCTGGACCTCCTGATGGCACTGGTATTTCTGGCCACTGTGTGACACAGAGTGTTGGACTGGATGGGCCTTTGGCCTGATCCAACATTGGCGTCTCTTATGTTCTTATGTTCTTAAATGTAGGAGCAGGACCAGGGTACTTTAATCCATCAGGGA
>NW_015164188.1:351334-366944 GCF_001447785.1 Gekko japonicus
CCCGGCTCGCCGCTCATCTTCCAAACGGCGGGGGTGGTCGCAGAGCGTTCCCTGCACATGCACAGGGGACGCTCTGTGAGTTTCGGGGGGATTTAAACATCCCCCTGATGTTATTTTCCAGGTTTAGGATTTTTGTGAGAGACTTGGTTCTTAACTGTGAGAGGCTTGTTTGTCTTGGAGATTTCTTTCAGCAACAGTGTGTCTTAATAAAGTTTCATAAAACTATTTTAGTTTCCTGGAAGTTAGTACTTTCTTCCTGTATTTGAATACTTTCCTTGTGGGATTATAACTCTCCCTTTTATACTCTTGAGGAGTCTAAGACTGTTTTGCTCTCTTTTTAAAAATTAATCTATTTATTTTGTTTTTTTAAATTCTTGACTGTTTCTCTATTCACACAAACCAGGGGTCCCTTCTGAGTTGAACCCTCTGAATAACTGGTTAAGAAATATCTTCCTCTCTCTAGGAGCGATAATCCTTTTCTGTTTGGCTAGACTGGCAGTTTTCAACCTTTTCCAGTCTCTTCTGTCAAACCCAAACCCCAGTTCTGGAGACTGTGAATAAACAGAATTCAGCTATGGCTGACACTTAGACTTTAAGTTCTCTTTTCTGAACTTTTCTTCAAATGTGTTGGTACACAGTAAGGGCAAGGAGTTGTGTCCCTTCACTTCTCAAGTGACTTGTCTGTTTCCCTCAGATTGACTTACGAAACACTGATGTGGGTATTTAACACCCTGCACTTTGTTGGTTCTGCTCCTACTTGGAGAACCAGTTCCAGAAGGTGGTGCTGAGGGACTACTACTTAACCCCCATGGCATCTGAAATATGGAGTCCTTAGGGGATCTGTTCTGTCTTTGTCTCTCCCCACCCTTCCTTGATTTACATCAAGCCTGAATGCAGTTCAATATAAGTAATCAATTGCATTCAAAGACTTTCTACATACTCTGCATCTTTCCATCCTATTGCCAGCTGTGTTCTCATGCCACAGCAGATGTTTCACTGATGAGTCAGCCAACAGGGTCTCTAAAGTCACAACCCAAAGGATTTCTAATGGCACCTTGAGGGTGCAGATTAACTAAAACTTGTCCTCAGAGAGGAAAGGCCACTCTGGCTGTTTATAAGGTAGAGTTGGGTTTCTTTTGTCCAGATTTTTTTATTATACCCATCTCATTTACGTAGCAGTACTATGAAGTAAAGCCATTTTTTTCTCATTTATCCTAGTTCTCAAGTTTGTTTGCCTTTAAGACTCACTTTAAAAATTAAAGATCTTTTTCAAATAAAAAATATTATTTTTCTATCACGAGTTCAAATACTGCTAATTCAATATTATTTCAGTATTTATAAAGTTGAAAAAAAAGTTTATTTCCCTTCCTTTCCCCAAAAATATCTGAGAATCTCTTTCCTTTGAAAGATTTTATCTCAGTGTTCAATTCCTGACACAATGTCTATGGCATTTATTTGATGTGATTGTAAGATAAAACTATATCCTTAATAATAGACCATCACATAAGAATATCTAGAGAATAGGAGACTCGTAGTAGATGGCCAGTTCTTGTTTCTGTTGCATAGTGGCTTTACTTGCTGAAGTAAATTAATCTGACATTATATTTCATTCTCCATAATGTTTTATGTGCTTCCAGGAGTTCTGTTTCAGAAATGATCCTCCATACACTCAAGCAGTCACAAATTCACAGAACAGTTTAATGATTCTATTAAAAATTCATCTTTTTTTTTTGTTTGCATCCCTCTCTACTGACAGCCAGCAGCAAAGGCACCAACCCATTAAGCTCTTCTGAGTTTGATGCCAGTGATAAGAGGGTGGTGTAATTCTGTTTCTTACTTCTTTGCATCCCTTACAGTAGTAGCCTGGATTTAGGCCATTTTATGGTGCCTTGATGGGGGTCTGAATCATGCAAATTTCCAGCTTTTTCCGGCACCCTTGCCCTTCCATTCCTCTACACCCCACTTCCTCCCCTTCTCCATCCATTGCTCCTCCTTCAACACTCCTCACTCCACATCTGCACTCTCCTACCTACTCTTGTGTCCTTTTAGGTCAGTGTTTCTTGCCGCTCTTAGGATTCCTTCACCTCAATTCTTATCTTCTTTTGATGGCCTCATCCTTCACCCATCTTCTTTGCTAGATTTCTGTGACATCAGACATGCCTACTTAATGGCTAAAGAAAGTTTGCAAATTGACTGCATGGATGTAAGACACTGTGGAACAGAGGTTAGAGTGTCAGACTAGGATCTGGGAAACTTGGGTTCAAATTCCCACTCATTCCATGGAAGCTCACTGAGTGACCTTGGGCTAGTCACACACACTCAGCATAACAAACTTCACAGGTTGTCATAAGGGTAAAATGAGGAAAAGTGAACCATGTTTCCGCCCTGAGCTCCTTGAAGAATCTCTCCTTATATATAATAATAATATCTTTCGATTTATTACTCGCTCAATCCTGCAGAGCTGCTGGCTCTGAGCGATTACAGTTACACATATTAACAAGGGACTAACAATGAGAGTCCCTTGGACTGCAAGAAGATCAAATCAGTCAATCCTAAAAGAAATCAACCCTGACTGTTCCCTGGAAGGCCAGATAATGCAACTGAAGCTCAAATACTTTGGCCACCAAATGAGAAGGGAGCACTCACTGGAGAAGACCCTGATGCTAGGAAAGACTGAAGGTCAAAGAAGATGGGGACGGCAAAGGATGAGATGGTTAGACAGTGTCATAGATGCAACGAACATGAAATTGAGCCAACTTCAGAGGACGGCGGAAGACAGGAGGGCCTGGCGGGAGCTCGTCCATGGGGTCGCGAAGAGTCGGACTCGACTGTGCGGCTGAACAACAACAAACAATGATTCATAGGGGGAAGGGAGGACAATAATACTGTTTTGGTCATCTCTCCTTATATATAATACTGTTTTGGTCATGGACTCCCCTGAATATTCGAACATGCTCCCAAATCAGTTGGCTCCCTGATCTGTCACTCAGAGGGTCTCCCTATCCACTGGCTGTGTTGCCTGAGTCCTGCCTCCAACATTCTAAACAGTTTGCTGTTCCTCTCCCCCTCATAGCCAATCAGAACACAGAGGTCATTTGCATATGTGGCCTGATTGGTCTTTGTTTTGGAACACAGAGGTCGTTTGCATATGCGGTCTGATTGGCCTTTGCCTCTAACATTCTAAATAGTTCGTTGTTGCTGTTCTGAGGTAAAATACATTTCCCCTTAGTGCCTTGGGGGCAACCACTGTTGCCAATCTCCAGGTGAGGGCTGAAGATCACTCAAAATTACAACTGCTTTCCAGATGGCAGAGATCAGTTCTCCTGGAGAAAATGGTGGACTCTGTGTCCTTATATCCTGCTGAGATGGCCCCTGTATGACAGCCAATGTGACGTAGCAGTCAGGGCTTCAGAGCACGGTAGAGGCTGCAGGTGTGGGGGGTGAAAAGCTGAAGAGTGAGGGGAAAATAAAGGTAGGTTGATGATTGGCTGTGCAGGAGATACGGTTGCCAACTCCAGGTGGGAAATTCCTGGAGATCTGAGGGATGGAGCTTGGAGAGGGTGAGGCTTCAGGAGGGGTGGGAACTCAGACAGGTACAATGCTATAGACTCCACCCTCCAAACCATCCAGTCCGTCCTGGGGAACCAATGTTACCAATCTCCAGGTGGGGGCTGGAGATCACTCAGAATTACAACTGCTCTCCAAGAGGGAGGGGGGCAGAGATGGAAAGCTGAAGTTAGAGGGGCAGATAAAGGTAGGTTGATGGTTGGCTGGGAAGGAGATAGGATTGCCAACTCCAGGTTGGAAAATTCCTGGAGATTTGAGGGGTGGAGCATGAAGAGGGTGGGGTTTGAGGAGTGGGACCTCAGACAGGTACAATGCCATAGACTCCACCCTCCAAACTAGCCATACCCTCCTGGGGAACTGTTGCCAATCTCCAGGTGAGGGCTGGAGATCACTCAAAATTACAACTGTTCTTCAGGTAGCAGAGATCAGTTCCTCTGGAGAAAATGGTGGACTCTGTGTCATTATACCCTGCTGAGGTCACCACAACAAATTGACACTGAGTGCCTAAGGCCGGGGCACCTGCCCAGAGCCTCTTTCTAGAGCTTCTGTCATTTATTTCCACAACTGGCCTTATTCTTAGTAAAAATGTAATATAGGCAGCCAAAATAAACCCTGTGCTTACATCAGATTTCTGCTTCAGTCAAAGGAAAAATGGTATTTCAAGATCTGCACATTCCGATTCTTAATATGACCTCATATCACTGCCAATCCTGGTAATATAACATCATCTGAGAAATCTTAATTTTTGTGTAATTTAGACTTCCTTAGGAAAAAGCACAGAAAGTAGAGAAAAATATAAAATCCTACACTGAGTCATCAGTTCAGAAACTAGACTTTAGCAAATCAGAGAAAACCAGAGTTTTTCCAATACTCACAAGTACATATTTGCATTTCATACAGACCACTTTTTACAATTTATTCATAAACAGAGAAAATACATTCCAAAGTGTTTGCTCGTTATTTCAGCTTAGTACTTCCTTTTGGGCAATTTACATACGATCAACTAAAACTGGAAGGGCTGAAGAAGTCTTTTGATTGAAGAGCTCACCTTGATTGAACAAGGAGCCGGCGTGAGCTGCCATTGGCTAGGACAGCCACTGCAAAACAGATGGGGAAAAAATGTACTCAGACCAAGAGCTGGACAAGCTGCCCATGTTTAGTACGGAGGCCCTTGTGGGACAGTTGACTGGTAACTAAAGTGAATAATGCTTTGCTCATATTGTGTAATAATAAGCTTCCAGGTCTTGCTGTACAGGCATTGCTGATTTAACTGTTTTTGCAAAAAACTACCATTCTGCGATGCTCAGGAGAGTCTCTCATTATCCAAAATTAACTAAAAGCTAATTTTGATATATAAAAGTGACGTTTCGAAATGTGAGTGCTCTGTTCTTCTGAATCATTGCTTTGTGATACGGAGATGTTCAGTGCAGGGACTCACAAACATCAATGCACTGATATCCATGCACTCCCATGACAGTCTTCAGCTGAAATTTCCATTTCAGACATGTGATTGGAATTACAGCTGAACTGTACTTTTGAAATCCCCTGTTCAAAATTGGCTACAAATTCTGATCATTCACATTTTAAGCACATCATCCCACCTGTATCAACAGAATCCTCTTATGTACTATGCAGAGAGCTACCTCCATAAGATCCAAGAGCCCTTTCAAATGGTAATATAATTAATTCCAGCAATTACTCTGTTGAAGCAAGTTGCTATATTTCCCATTTTAACATTGCGGAACAAGGACTGCAAAATACCTATTATCTCTTTTCATCACAGGTGGAAAATACACCTGGCTTTCCTTTTTCCAAATGTACCCACCATATCACAGCTGGTTGCCATGCACACACACCCTTTATTATGTATTTCAGCAAAATCAACAAGCATGTAAAAAGTTTCTTCCATTATGGAGTAGTGAGGAGACAGGCCCAGGTATTTATACTAGCAGTCAGTTGTTTAAAAGCGGGGGATTCCCTGATTTTAATTTGTTGATTATTTTGAAACTATCAGAGTACCCTATAATGCAGCAGATATTCGCTTCTTTTAGGACATAGAGATTTCCAAATGCCACAGAGCACAGTAATGCTCTTATTTTTAAAATGTGGACATTGCAACCACATCCCAGGAAGGGTCTTTTATCTCCAATGATATCTGGTTGTAGGAAACAGACGAAAGTTGCTGTTGATATTGCACTTTCATCACATTTAGGGCCAACAGACACAGAATGCACCATATAGCAAACTGTCTGGTCTGGTTGCTTATGGTTAGCACCTAGGAGAAAGGAAAATGACCTATAGCCAGTAAGCCTCCTCTGTCCAATAAAGGTGAAACTTACATCACAACGCCAGTGGTATTGTGTAGCAGAAAACCACTTTGGGAAACAAGTTTGGCGACCACCCTGCTGCCTGGCCATTGGCCTGGGGAGGGAGGGGAGGCACCTACCTTCCTGCCACTTGCCCGGCCCGGCCCCACCCCACCCTGACCCAGCGACTGGCCAGCCTCTTCCTCCCCTGTCCGGCCCTGTAAATGGTGGGCCTGGCCTACTTGGGCCCTTCCTGCTTTGGGAGACAACTTTGGCCTGAAAAGCAGGATAAACATATGATAAATAAACAAATGGTATGGATTTGAAGGCACTTTAATGTCTGTCACATCTTGGAATGCTAATTCAATCTGAAACAGAAACATTCTTTAAACCTAGCACTCCTTAAAATGCTTAGTTAACATTCATGAAGAGCAATGTTTCCAAGGCTGGCATCATATTAGTATTGATCGTAAAATTCATTAGCATCAACTGTGTCAATAGTACATGGATAAAATATTTCATAAACATCTTGTCTGGAAATCAAGGTCACCAACTTGTAGAGTTGCATACCGTACAGTGTCCCAAATTTTCACACTTGTGGTATATTTCAAAATAACTGCACATAAGAAACTTCAGAATGCTGTTATTAAAGTGCTTAAATGTTGATTTAAGAACCCAACATGACCCGTGTTTAAGTTTTGTTACTGAGCAATGAAACATCAGTTCCCAAAGCTCTTCTTAAAAAACCTCTTTGGATTTGGTCATCAGGACAACAGTTGTGTGTGTTGGGGCCATAATAATTCTTAACATTTATTGATCATGTACACTATAGCTGAGTGCCTGGGGTCATGAAACTGAAGAGGATGTAACTTCTAGGTCATTGACTGTGACTTGATCTATATATAAATGTACACAGGATTACAGTGTTATGTTTCTCAGCTTACTAGATGCCCAAATGTTCAGCTTTAAAGGGGAAGCTGTATTCAGTAACCCACCTTTCAAATTAGGAGGATGAGTCTGGAATCATCAGAACCGACAGACTAGTTATCTGACTGAGCATGCAGTCTGGGAGGATAGTTTCAGAGACTGCACGAAAAAGTGCATGTACACTTCACACCATTGTACCTCAATTCCACCAGAAATGAGCAAATAAAAGTCAGCTTCCACATGCACAACAGCCTTAATGAATCAGGGCACTGGAACAGTCAACAATGGCCCAGTTCATTGCTGCAGCTGCTATAAAAAATTTGAAACTCAATACTGTAACAATTGAAATTGAGACTGGAAAGACCTATGAGAGTTCTGAAAAAGCCAAAAGAAGGTATCTTTTAGAGAAGTAACCGTTACAACAATCTTAGTATATCACAAAACCAATGGCATGGCACAGTAGCCATTGAATCTACAGCCTTCTGAACAGAGGCCTTTGCTCGGGTAGGTAACAGCGCCTCCCTGTTGTCAAACGCTTTCATGGCTGGAGTTCATTAGTTGTTGTAGATTTTCCGGGCTATATGACCGTGGTCTTGGCATTGTAATACCTGATGTTTCGCCAGCAACTGTGACTGGCATCCTCAGAGGTATAACACAGAAAGATGGAGTACTCTCTGTGTCAATGTGAGAAGTTTCCAAGATAATGACTCAGCCCTACCCCACTTTCCTGAGTAGATATAATTACCTGCCTACCATTTTTCTTCTCACATTGACACAGAGAGCACTCCATCTTTCAGTGTTATACCTCTGAGGATGCCAGTCACAGCTGCTGGCAAAACGTCAAGGTACTACAATGCCAAGACCACAGCCATATAGCCCGGAAAATCTACAGCAACTAATCCTTCCTGTTTCTCTGCCCTACTTATATTCTAGATATCTCTTGACTGGGCAGAAGGTGGGGTTGAAAGAACGTGCCCTTCTACATACGCAGCCGGTTTAATAGTTTAGGAGCCCAGGTGGAAAACAATTTTTTAACCTTGATTTCTGGAAGATATCTGAGAAGCCTGATGAGGCCTACTGTTAGCTGGCAGCTTGCTATTGCATTTGCATCTTTTTATGGATCTAAAAATGATTCTTGAAAAACATTATGACTAATAAAAACAGATTTTAAAGTCCAACCAGAGCCAGCAATAAAATCAATTAAAATGAACCAAAATGATACAACTTAATATGCAAACTTCTGAGTTTTCCAAAACTCTTAAGCAGGCTGGATATTGAGAAGCAAAAAGATGAAGAGTTGTGGAGAACCTGAAAACTAGCACACCATTTTGTATTATGTTGGTTAGCCTTAAGAAAGGGTATCACATGGCTTTTATTTTAGGCTTTGGCTATGGGCAAACACAGATAACTACAGATTTTAAAGTGTGAACAGATTGTCAATTCTGTTGTCAAACTATTTACTGATTTTATATCCTATGAGGTGGTTTTCTACCACTACCTACGCATCTCACAGATGTAAATACAGCTGTATGTACTATGATTCTCAACAAAAGGTTTATACCAAGGTGCCCCAAAATTCTACACTCAGATGTATTTAGGCCCAGCTTTATGTAATAGATATGTTAGCCTCATTTAAAATATGGCTATGGATTTTGAAAGCCAGAATGTGGTGAAAGAAGATATCTGACATAAATGGGGTTTAGAAACAAGACAGACCTTGAGCAGGGCATAAAAACATCCCCTCCCAAATTTAGTGGAATTTAGGGGCTTTTAGAGTGCCATACATGCTTGAACTTTTAAAAGAAGCTAGTACAGGAAAAGCTTTCATTAATGCAGATATAACAACATTTCAAGCATGGGCCAATTCATACATGACACTTTATATTCTATTGTGGGGTACCTGCATCCAAAATTCATAAGAATGACTTTAGCTGAAGAGCACCATTCACACATGATTTGATATGGGCTCCTTAAAATACATCGAAGTAACTGCCAAAAAAGGGCTGGGACACCATTTTTGAGTACTCTGAAGGGGTATGCTCTGAATAATACATCAATAATTTCTTTCAGAATTGATGAAGAGTTTATGCAATTTGTATATGCTATCCATACCAGAGTGAGAAACATCAACCATGGCTCTGATTCCCTATGCTTACATGGACCAGCACAACAGTACGTTCTCCAGTTTCATTATATCTTCAGCAGGTGGGCTCTCTGGGAACCAGGAAGAGGGATGGGGAGGCTTTTTAAATAACTGCAGCAGAATACTTATTACTGGAAGCCCCTTACAGCATGCTTTCAAATTTTCTTCACAGTCATGAGAGCTGAAAACTTGTTTTTCTGGAAACATATAAGCTTAGAATGTTAGCATTTTGCAGAATGAATAACTTCTGTATTAGGCTGCGATCATATGCATAATTAAACCCAACATAGGTGTGAATGCCGGGCGGATTTAAAGGGCGCGATCAGACAACATAATCTAGGAAGCACCCTGCAGCCGTCGGCAACCCATTCTGCTCTGCCGCAGAAGCGGAGTTAAAGACCCTGGGGAAAATCCAGTAGTAGACGGGTTGCAACCAATGTTCCCTCTAAGTTGTGGAGTCTTGTGAGCAAAAGTTCTACTTTGTGAGCGATAGGCATTAAAGTTGTGAGTGAGCGATTTGGCTACTGCATCAATTAGTTTGTTCAGGAACCATCCTTCCTGAGCGAAGACAAAATTGCATGAGCTTGAGGCTAAAAGACTGTGAGCTAGCTCACACTAACTCAGCTTAGAGGGAACACTGGTTGCAACAGGCCACAGATGGACTTTCCCCTGTCTGATCGCTCCAGAGCACTCTCATGCCATCGGGATGGTCTGATCAGGCCACTCCAACTCCATGTCATTATTTCCCCCCCACCCTTTGCATTACGCACATCATCGCAAACTCCATAGGGAGCCCTCAGTGCAGAGGTTCAGTCAACCGATTCCTCATTTAAGTGCATGGGAACCAAACGGCACAACCCCCCCCAACTCACCCGCAGTTGTGTCTGTTCACACACTGACGGGCCGCACCTGCAGCATCAAAGGGAGGTGTGATGGTGCATCTGCGGGTATATTTCCTCCGGAGAAAATAGCCTCGCTCCCCCCCCCTTTTATTTGGCGTGTGTGACTGCACCCCAAATCACTTTGTTCTGAGCCATGAGTCGAATCCAGCTAGTTTTTCTGCTTCTCAAAAAGGACAGATGGGTTCCCTTTGACCAGCAAAAAAGTCTCAGCAGAGAGTCATAGGACCTCCATGTATAAAAGCCATGCGGGACGGGGGCTGTAGTACTAGAGGGGAATTGGGTAAGATTGAGTGAAAACGCAGGCTGGATCCAACCTCAAATTTCTGAACTACCTGACTCTGATGCTCTGTCTCTCTCATACACATGCAGGCAAACAGGTTTAACTCACCAGGAAGACTTCTGTTCAATAAATTAGTCTGTATTTCCATGGTTCATAGTTTAGCTTTTATTTGGTTTTTTTTTTTAAACTAAAAAAATAAATTTCATTATTAAAGAGTGGAATGGGTCTAAACTAATGCTTACATATTAGTTTACTTGGTTTAGAATACCACCAAAGAAACAATAAAAGTGTACTGTAATCACCCCCTCAACATAAATCTTTTGTTAGAAAGTTTTGACAGCAGTGTAATTCAGTTGAATTGGGAAAAAAGTCTTATATGTTTACAACGAATGTTAGAAGTAAACATCTGGCATTCGTGCTACCCTCATTTAAATTCCCCGTCAAAGCCAGTCACTGAATTACTGGCCCTATACCACAGTGCTAATATCATCTGCTTCCTCGGGTTTCTTTTGCCTGCTTGGCAGGGATTTCAAGTACTCAAGGTGCCTGCGTGCATCTTCTTGATTTTGCCGCACGTAATAAACGACGTAGGATATCACCATGGTGAACCAGCCAAACATGGTGACCAGCATGGCATAATCAGTAGTCTTTTTAGGAAGGTTACAGAGGTCAGCATCAGCAACATTAAGGAATGATCTCCCAGCATGTTCGTCTAACTCTGAAGTCTTACAGATGACGCTGTTGGCTGTTTCATGGTTGGAGGCCATGCTTCTCAGGACCTGCTGCAAAGTGCAGTCACAGTGCCAAGGATTGTTTGCGATTCTGGGTTGAGCTTTTAAGTTATTGAAAGCGCTCTTGTGCACACTTTTGATCCGGTTGTCTGACAAGTCCAGCATCTGCAAGGTTTCTGCCACTCCTTTGAACGAGTGTTCATCTATAAATTCGATGATGTTTTTGGATAAGTTTAGGACTTTCAGTTGGTGCAGGTCCTTGAAAATTTCATTTGGGATGGATGTTATCTGATTGGAGTCTAAATAAAGTAAGACGGTTTCGGGAGGAAGATCTCTGGGTATTTCCTTGAGATTTGCATTGCTGCAACTGACATTTAAACCTCCAGAATGGGAACAAAGGCAACCTTTGGGACACATACTGGCAGAATGAAAGCACAGTATCATGAGGACAAAGCTTTGTAGGAGCAGACACATGGAGAGGGAACGAGTTAACCACAGGTCTACCAAATGCATGCTGGGATGTCAGCATAATCACACGGCCACTTCTCATTTACCCAACAGTGGTGGCAAAAGTTCTCAGGCAACAAAATCACAACCTCATTCTCTTCGGTGATGTCATCTGAAAATGTGTTAATGTGTAGACTTCTTCATGACAAGTTTTCTTTTTAAAAACACGTTCCTGAAAATGAAAAAAACCTCATATTAAATATGCACATAAATGCAGCTAAAGCATAACAGAAAAGATTATTGTTTCATTAGTCTACAGTGAGATTTTCTAGACACTTCCCAGTTAGCAGCAGTAGAAGAGTCATATGCATGACTTTAAGAGAACAGATGTAATACAGTTCTAACATCACAATTCTTGTGAGACACAGTTTCTTTCTTAATGCTGCTTTTCTAGAACAACTGTAATAAAACTTAATTACTTTCTTCTTTTTACAGTAGCAAAAACATTAATAAGATTTACAGTAATACTCCAGCAGCAGTAACTAATTAGACAAGCATTCTTCTGGTTAACGACTTTGCAGCAAAAGATTTTGTATATCTTTAAACCCAAATTAGACTATTTAACAGTGGAAGCATTTGTACTGGAGAAAGACACTCATTAGGAAGCCAAATATTTCTGGGTCTCATGGCACAAATGGGACTTTCATTCTTTAATTCCTCCCCAATTGCCTTTTGCTTTAGGACTTTGTATCAACTTATACTGCAATTAGATTTTGTACATGTTGGGGGGCAGGAACTTGGGAAACAAAATCTCATAACACATTTCTACTGTTTCATTTAAAATTTCCCAGCAAACATACATTAAAAAATCAGAATACACTATTGCGGGCATGTTCCAACTTCGAACAGGTAGTGATCTATTTTTTCTGGCCAAAAGTGCCGGTGATCTACCACCATGAAAATAAATTTTCAAATTAGTTTCAAATTAGATTTTAACCCACTAAAGTTGGGTCCCACGCCCCTCCCCATTTATAATGCACCTTCTGTCATTTGCCCTGGTAAGCAAAATAAGCAAAAACAAAACAGAGAGACGAAGATCCAGAAAGAACTGCGAACATTTTTTATTTTATTTTATACCAGGAGACCAAGTGGGGGTGGTGATCTACCTCTGACCCCTCTGCGATCTACTGGTAGATTGCGATCTACCTGTTGGACATACATGCACTATTGTATAGATCATCTTAAAGAAAATAGAGTAACTACATGAAACACAAAAGTAACTGAATTTACTTTTATCTTTAAAATAATTTAACAAGAAATTTAAATATCAAAATAGCTTTTCCTCAATTAACATTGAATGTAATAAAAAGACAGACTGTCATGTTCTTTCTCTTCTTCATTATGAACTATGGTTCAGTTTTGTGATGATGGCAGGACCATTTATCTTTACATTTCTTTCATTTCAGAGACTCAGAAATATGCACACCTTCCTAGTTGTATTTAGATATAAGTTAATCTTATTTTAATATAAAGAGACGTTCATGCTAATTGAATTCCTATAATGTGTGAACTTCCATGGAGAATTCGGCAACACTTTGGTGCATGTGTCTTCTGTGGAATTAAAATGTTCTCTTACTTGAGAACTGGCAGCAGTATAGTGAATAACGAACCAGGGATTTATCTAAGAGTCTCAGCTCAGCTTTAGATTTTCTGAACTTAGCCTGGACAAGATGAAGCATTTCAACCTGAGTTGGCCATCTATAAAGCTGAAAGAACACAGCTTCGGAGGCAGTTTTGTAACTTCAGGAATGAAAATACCCTACATGCTGAAAATGCTGTATTATTTAGTGGTGTAGCCCTGAGTATATTTTGTTCCAAGTAGAAAAGCTGAATTTTGAATTCTCAAATCCAAGCTACATTAGAAGGAGCACAATGCCAAGGAAAATGAATGTGCTGTGTACAATGTTTACCATCTCTGACAAAGCTTACATCAAGAATGCAAAAAGCTATTACATTGATAAATCAGAAAGTGATAAGACTAAATCAGAAAGCTTTTGGAATGACATGGGATGCATTTCAAAAGTTCACCCATGAAGTACAATAGCACATTAGAACTAACCCTTTACAGAGACCAGAACAGATGTGAATATGGAATTCCATGTTGCTTTTCACTTTTTTTCTATACATTAATTAAAAAGGAATACAGTCATGAGAATAATCTAATCATCCAAGCTAAATGATTAACAATTAATATTTAAATACCAAGTTTAAGTGTTTTTATCAAAATAATTTTGTATTTTTTATATTATTAAACATTCATAAGTACTCTAATATTCATTTTTTGTTATTTCATATATACACAACAAAAGAATATACAATTACATAAACCAATCACAAGATAGAAAACTCATGGATTACAAATCCGAGGTGTATATTTACAAAATCATCAAAGTGAAAATGACAAGGTCCTTTAAACAATGATGTTAATAAAGATGTAGACCTTGAACCCAACCTATATTTTCAATAGCTGTGAAACATCCACTATGTGCCAAAAAGAACTTGGCAGAGCTTAGAACTCCACAATAGGTCTGCATTGGTGTGGCAATCCTTAAACTCTTTGAACTGAACGCAGATCCCACGTAGTCTCAGGCATTTTGTTCCTTCATCAGAGAGTATAGTTTATACAGTCTTCCTTTGGTAATTCTATATTGGAGCTTATCATTAAACATCAAAAGCACTTTACACCTCCAAGGACCAACAAAGCTTCAAAAACCCATGAGGAATAGTGTCAAGCTCTCACAGGTTTTGTTTAATGTTTAAGCTTTGCCAAGTTCATTTCACTTTTTCTAGTAAAAAACAATAACCCAGAAGCAGCTTTTGAATTTTATGATCAGGAGTACAAGACATGCTTAATCCTTTCCCCCTTCCACCAACATTGCTCTACTAAAAACTGCCCCACCTCCTGCATTTTTTCCCTTACGGAGGTGTACAGCACCTGGGGCTGATTTATTTGTATACCAGTGGCAGCGATTAAAATGGTCCAGCAGCCCCTCCACCTGCTACTCTTCTGAGGCTCCTTTTCCTTAAACAAACGAAAAGGAAAAAGAGAAAGGGAATCCCTAAACTACTCTTGTTCCAAGAATTCTAATCTTGTGCTTTCCTTGGTTCCTATAAGAATTACACTACACTTTCAAGAAAGCAGTTGAATGTTTTTGTGTAAAAATCTCAGGAAGATATTATATCTTGTGCTAAAAAAGTATGCAGCAGACTGAACAAAACAAGCAAAGAATATGGATTATTTAGGCCAAAATAATTCTGTTCAATATTCACAACGTATATACTACTTGGGAGAATGTCTTTGCCAACGCTTCACAAACAGCTGTGGCTCTGGATGCTTCTATTCAGACCTACAAATTATCAAACACTCAAATTAAGAGTCACACATTCAATGTTAAAACTAAGGTAGAGTAATTGTCCAGGTTCTAAACAACAGCAGGCTAAAAACAGCAGGTAAGGAGTTTCTGAACTCCTATATAAATATGGAACCTTCTTCTAGTTGAGATACAAATAGAGTGCTGTGAGTGTGAGGGGTGGCTTTTCTGCATGGAGTTTTTGCCATTGGTTCTGCCCCCCCCCCGCATTGGTTACTGTTGTCCCTCCCACTCCCACCTCCTAAAACTATCATCACAACACTACATCAATATCTTAAGGCCATTTTTAAAAAATATAAGGGGGAGGTGTGCTTTGATGCCACCAATGGTGGCATCAATGATGACAGTACCCTCCCTTGAAAATCCTCAATATTTAAGGCATCTGCAGAAGAAAATAAACTGACTCCAACCTGTGAAAAAACACAGGGAGTGGAAACATGCAGAAGAACTTGTGCCTAAACCGATTCCAATGCTTGTGGATCAACTGCCAAGAAAACCAGGAGTAAGCCAAGGGTGTGGAAAAGGACTGAGATTATATCCCTGCTCAGCCATGAAGTTCACCGAAGTTCATTATCTCTCAATCTAACCTACCTCTCATGGTTATAGAAAGGATTAAGAATGTGCAATTTTTTTTACCGGTATTTTCCCATTCAGGTCTATTGGTCTTGAAAAAACTTCAGGATTCCTGAAAAATAGCAGCTCCAAATACCGGTATAGTATTCGGAACCAGGATTTCTCAGAAATCTGAAGTTTTTCGAGTCCAATAGACCCAAACCAAAAAAATGCTGGTTAAAAAAAATACTAGCCTGATCCTGGGGCTGGCTTGGTTTCTCCTGCAACCCCCCCCCCCCCCCGGCCCCACACAAAGCCCCGGGG
>NW_015164188.1:367018-393692 GCF_001447785.1 Gekko japonicus
AGAATTGGACCCCCTGGTACAATATTTTTGAAACTTGGTGGATATCTTGGGGAGAGGCTCCAGTAGCTACCCTGTGAGTTTCCCTCAAACCCTCTTCCCTCCAGCCCCCAGAATATACACTATGTTTTCGCTATTGACTTAAAGGGCCGTGGGAATATAATGGGGCGGCGAAAGCCGATTCAGATCAGAGAATCTGAATTGGCCCACAGCAGTCTGAAAGGGGCCTGAATGGGCCATTTTCAGGGGTGGATTTGGTTCAGACAAACCGAATGCACATCCCTAGTGGGGAGTAATCCTGGCTGGGCTGCCTTCTCCAGCTGCCCAGTTTAAATGCTGCCTGGGCTACCCTCTCCTACATCCCAGTTTAAACTGGGCAACAGAAGAAGGCAGCACAAAGTTGTGCGATCATGGCTGGGCTGCCCTCTCCTACTGCCCAGTTTAAACCAGGCAGCAGGAGAGGCAGAGCATAGCTGTGCCTGCAAGGAGCGATCAGCTCCCCGCAAAGCACGGCAATCACAGTTTGGCTGCCCTCCCCTGCCGCTTGGTTTGGGACAAGTGATGCTCTGTATTCTTGGTGCCGGGGGGAGCAACAGTAGGAGGGCTCCTAGTGTCCCGGCCCCACTGCTGGACCTCCTTTTTTTTTTATGCCCCCCGAAGGGGATTTTTTATTTGCATTTTCTATAAACTACAAAAACGAAAACTAAAAGTTGGAAGGGGGAGGGAAACTAAAACCCTATCACTATAGCTATGGGAAATGGGAAGAGGACAAACTAATACATAAAAAACTACTTGATGGGGAAAGGAAGCTACTATTCTAAACTATTTCATCTATTGGATTTGGGGAAAGGAAAGCTAATACATGTCACTACTGCTGGACCTCCTGATGGCACCTGGTATTTCTGGCCACTGTGTGACAGAGTGTTGGACTGGATGGGCCACTGGCCTGATCCAACATTGACTTCTCTTATGTTCTCATGTTGTGCCAGTGGGGAGCTCCCCACAGACCCAGCTGATCTTGGGCTGGCCTCCCTTGCAGCCTAGTTTACACTAGGATGCAAGAAAAGCTCTCAGCTCCATGCCACCCCAGCTAATCCTTGGGCTTTCTCCAGTCCCTTTAAAGTTTAAATGGACTGCAATCCCGTCTCTCCACTGTTTTCACATCTACCCCAAACCCTGAAATATATCCAGGATTATCTCGGGATTTTTTTTAAATCTCCCTGAGGAAAATTCAGATACATTTAGAAAGCCAAAATATATCTGAAAAATACCAACAAGGTATTTTTTGGGTATATTTTCAGCTTGGGTAGATCCGAATGCGCACCCCTAGTAAAGATCAAATAGGAATCTCCAAGTAAGATACCTTATTCTCCTTGGAGAACAAATGTGATAAAATAACATAAAAATTAGTGACATACACATATGGCACTAGATTCAAAGTACTGGTTCCCATAAAAAGGAGATGTCCTTGATCTGAGTTTTGCAAACTGGCAAGTATATCACCAAAACAAACAAAAAGGCGTAATTGAGTATATGGAAATTCAGAGACAAAGTGTAGAGTAAAAACTGAAGAACCTGTGAACGTATCGCAGCTCTGACGTGTTGGTGAGAAGCCTTGGAGGTTGCCAGGAAGCCTCCTATCTGCCAATCTCCTCATAGGATGCTCCTTTTTGCTGTCAAAGAGGTAGAAAGAGATCTTGCTGAATGAATCACATGGTGTCATCTCATATCTTATGGGTGAGAGGTCTTTAAAAGAAAGAAAATGATGGTTGAGAAGGTGTTGCAAAGCTGGCCTTTTAATGTTATCACTATTGTTTTCTCTTGTCCCTTTCATAGCTTGGAATTTAACACAACAATCAGCCATAAACAAACAAAGAAAAATCAACAGATCCTGACCTGCATTGTTAATAACAAAGGGAGGAATGGTTCTAATTTAACAAACAAACAAAAAAGTCACAGGGACTATTTAAAGGGCAGAAAAGACATCAGGATCGATACTCTTTGGGACAAAATTACAGCTGGTTTTAAATGATTCTGGCCATTTCCACACAGATTATCTGCCCCAGGTTCAGTGCTGCAGGAATTAGGTTTCTTTTCCTGCTTCCCAATAGTATCATTGGGCATTTGTGCACTCTGACTTTTCTCTGATCTTTCTCAAACCTGCTTTGCTTCAAAGTTCTGGGAAAGATTGCAGTAAAACCTGGATGGCTGCTGTGTGAGTAGGAAAAGTCAGTTTACGCCAGCCACATGGGAATAATTTTCCCTGGCCCTGGCTGCAATCATACACACCAGTTCACACAGTAAAATCCAGTTGGAAAGCACATTGAAAATGGATTATTTAGTGTGTGTGATCGCAGCAGCCATTTCCTCCCCATGCTATTGGGGGGCTTTTAATTTGTTTTTAAAAAAACTGTACTAGAATGCTATTATATCAATATACCATTGTAACAGTCTCTAAATTCTCTTTTTTAAAAGTAAGCCTCTATCTAAAAAAAAACTTTCCCTTGTGGATAATACAATGGGAAAAATATATCTTCACAATGGAAAGGGATAGAGACTTGCTTAAAAAAACTGAAAGCTGAGAATTCACAGAACCTGATATATCTACTGTTAAAATGGTATACCTACATAATGATATTTAGTGCCTTTTTAAAAAAAACTGCAAAAGCCCTGGTGGGCTCAGGGGAGGGGGTATGGCCACTACTGGGGGACGAGGGCTGGGAAACCTGCCATGCAGAAACCCCATTGCCGCTGTCTATGCAGCCACACCACCAGTGGGGAAACCACACAAGCCCCTCCCTGTGCGGAAACCACCTTTGGGTCTGTAAGGTATTTCAGAGCAAAGGGGGATCTAAGTGAAAGACTGATGGTGACTCTCAAGAATTTAATATTATGAGGTAAATGTCTTGAAAAAAGATTTTTAAAAGCAATCTATTTGCCAAAGGAATGAATGACCCTACTCTGTGTGTGTGTGTGTGGATAGACAGACAGAGGCCCCGGTCACACGGGAGGCTTTGATCCGCGAGAGGGACGGATCGGGAGCGCATCAAGCGGGCGCGATCACACCGCAACATCTGGGAAGCGGCACGCACCCGTCCCCGATCTGTCTCTTCCGGTCGAAGATGCAGATCAAGAAAACCCCTACAAAACACTACTACTTACCAGAAAATCTGCAGCAGGGGCGGCCGTGGGATTGCTGGCGCGCCCATCTCCGGCAGCATGCGAGGCCCCCTGCCAAACTGCGCAGGCGCACACATGCGCAGCGGGCTCGCATCGCTCACCCATCTGTGGCTTCCCTCTGGCATCTGATCATGCCGGGGAGCAACTGCGTGGCGGCTCGGGGGATCTGTCTGATCCCGCCGTCACGCTTCTCTTTTGATATGGCTCAAAAAAGCCGCACTTCAGCCACACCTTTTCCGCCAGTGTGACCGGGGCCAAAGAGTGATAGATAGATATTTTAATGGAATACTTCAATAATGTGGCAATATATTCCTATAGTTCACTGACTTTACGAATTCACTTCTACAGACAAATCTTCCAGTGAGATCTGAGATCCCTGTGATTCATGCTACAACTCTGTTTCACCAAATGGGCATTCCTTCATAAAACAAGAACTAGAGATCTCAATCTTATGGCAAGATTTTCTGTAAAAGGTTTCCTTAGTTCTGCCTGTTGTGAGTTTACCAAACCAGCTTCCAGATGTTCTGTTTGCATAATTACTGGGATCTCAGTCATGTGTCCCAAATTAATTACTGCTGACAAGCTTTCCCAACAAGATTTCTACAAAGTCATCAAACCCTTTACCAGTTTTACTTACCAAATGTAAAAGAAAAAGAGTAAGATATTTTTAACAAGCACTAGCAGCAAACATTGAAGCATCTGGTAACTCAACACCTGGGATTCTGAACTACAAAATTTAAACAAGAATCCAAGACACTATATATATCTCTTACTAATTTATAGCTCAGCAGTCACACACTTCTCTGAAGAAAAGAGCCAGCACACACACACACACACACGCATGCAGTCCCAGTGTCCTGGTTGCTTAGTCTTAGGAAGTGTTTATAAGGCCTTTATAGGAAAAAAAGTAACTGCTTTGTCTTTTAAAAATACACCCAAGTTAAGCGGACACAGGTCTTCTACAGATGATGCTGTAGGAACATTGAAATCAACATGTGTACAGCAGGAGTGAGCATGCGTGCCACTGGCTCTGCCTCCTGCTGATGTGCAATTGCCGACTTTTAGGCTCCATCCCTGTGACCAGGAAGGCTCCTTTTTTTGACTGTTTGCTATCACAGAGAAGGGAACCTATGCATGTACACCTCCTACACAAGCAACCACCATGCTCGCAAGCTGGTGACTGAATGAAAATAGAACCAGTGTGCTTGTGTCTGCTCCCCCTCTACTGTCTAATATCAAGTACATGGATCCAGGGTCGCTCTGTCATGTGTATTCTTCAAGCTCCCCCCCCCCGCAAATGAAAGGGAGCCTCAGGATAATCAGCCGCCAGGCATAGAATGGGTTCGCCTAGGGGGAAGACTTGGGAGAAGGTCATGAAAACACAGGCTATGGAAGAGATTATATTTGTGGGTAGCTAACAATAATATAGGAGCTGCGGTGGCTCAAGTGGTTAAGACGCTGAACTGCAGGCTGTGGAAGGTCAGTAGTTCAGTGGTTCAAGACCCGGGTGCCGCAAGACAGGGTGAGCTCCTGTCTCTAGTTCCAGCTCCTGCCAACCTAGCAGTTCGAAAGCAAGAAATTGCAAGTAGATAAATAGGGACCACTTCAGTGGGAAGGTAACAGCGTTCCGTGCACCTTGGTGTTTAGTCATGCCGGCCACATGACCACAGAAACGTCTTCGGACAGTGCTGGCTCTTCGGCTTTGAAACAGAGATGAGCACCGCAACCCTAGAGTCGGATTCGACTGGCTTTCGAGCAAGGGAACCTTTACCTTTACCTTTAACAATAATATACATGACAAAATGATGTTGGCCAAGTCCCATTAAGGATGCTTAAGTGAAGGATGCTTAAGTCTTCCAGCTCCAGGTTGGGAAATACCTGGAGATTTTGGAGGCAGAGCTTGAGGAGAGTGGAGTCTGAAAAGCAGAGGAACTTCAGTGGGCTAAAATGCCACAGACTCCACCTTCCCAAGCAGCCATTTTCTCAAAGTGACGTGATCTCTGGTGTAATCCTGGGAGATTTCCAGCTACCACCTGGAGGCTGGCAACCCTAGATTGCTTCATACTTGGCATTTGTGTTCGGAATGGAAAATTACTGCACAATTCCAAAAGCCCATTGCCAAATATCCAGGCAAAGAAAGTGTCCTGGGTATCTGTATCTCAGAATGGCTGTTAACTTATGCTGCTGCCTAGGGAAATTTCTACTGATAAAGCACATTTGATTAAAGCAAAGTATCTGCCTATTTGCATACATTTATTCTGCTTCTGTTAAGTAGACTAATTTATCTTTCTGGGTTGCAGAATTGACATGCTATGGTAAAAATTGCCACTTCTCCTCCTATATAACAATTTACATTTTGGGGAAAGAAAATACTAATTATGTAACAGCTCCCTATCCGGAAAAGATCACAGGAGAGAAAAATAAGGGCTGGGAGAAATTAAGATCTACGATACTTACTAGAATGCATATATGCAATCACAAGAGAGGAATAAATTGCCTTGTTACGTGGCATCATGAAAACTGACAAGTTAAAATAATCAGTGGAATATATAAACTGTATGGGAATAGCAGTTCATGCGAATGATAGTAACATTCATATGAGGCAAATATTTTGAAACAAACTAGTCCCTCAGATTATTTTACAGAAATATACCGGTTGATTAAGAGTGCAATGCTAAACCAAGTTACACCCCAGTGGATTTAGAAAGCTGTAACTTTGCTTATGACTGCACAATCAGTAAAGAAATATAGCAGTACAGGTTTATGGCTGGCCACCATTTCTTTACAATGGTAAAATATTCTGAGATGTTGAAAAAATAGCAGTAAACACAATAGTAACAAGAAGTTCAAATCATTGTTATATTTTTTGACAAAGTATCTCCTCTGAAGTATGCAGTTATCAGCTTTCCAAGTAGTGCCTAAGATGGTAGAAAGTCACAGATATGCACAAGAGAGAATTCCTGCTTTAGCAAATAATATGCAAAGAAGGTAAGAGGAACTGATCTTCTGGTAACAATCATCATGATGCAATTAAATCCAATATCCTCACAGGAAACAAACTGCAAAGTAAACAACCCCAGAAGTTAAGATATAATTTCGTAAAGAGAATGATAAAAGGTGGGAATGTGTTTCTGAATTACCAGTTAGAAAGAAACTCATACGAGCAATAACATGCCTACCAACTGTGCAGGGGCTACTTAAAAACACCAAAATAGAGACTCAGGGAGAACGTATGCCCCAAATTCATTTATTTAATTTTAAAGTACACAATCCTTTGTATTTCAGTGTGTGGTGCAGTAGTTTGGAAAACTGTACAATTACTTTTTAAAAAAAGTTTGAAAAAGCAGGTGCAGTTGAGGAGTGAGAATATGTAAAAGACCTGTGTGGCTAAGAAATCTCTTTTTATGCTGCTGCAACCTGAAGTATATAAAACACACCTGAATAGGAATTATAAAAATTCTTTAAACAAAACTTAAATAAGCTTACGGCAGGTATTCAGAATTTGTGGTGGTATCTCAAAAGAAGACACTGGCATTAGTAAAGGACACAGGAAGGGGATTTAAAACCTAAACTGATACAGTGTATTTGATGTCATCCAGAAGATACATATACACATCATCTAGTTTATGGATCAAAAGGTGACACAGTCTGAGAAAACTGACAGTGATGAATGTGCTACCAGGATCAGATGCCAGTCACCTGCTAGGTTTTTCCAAACTCCTACAGATAGTTTCCTTAGAGTAAGCCCCACTGAATAACATAGGATTTACTTCTGAGTATACCTGCGTCTCAGTACTTCCTAAGTAATCCATATGTATCGGTTGTCAGCAAGATGCATACAAAGATGCGTACAAAGGACTTTTACATGTCAAGACATAAAAGGGGATTTCTTAGCCACAGGTCTCTTTTACATACATATTCCCAGTTCTAAACTCTGCCTGCTTTTCCAAACACGGAACTATGTTGTTGTATATACACTTTTCTAACTCAAGAAGAAACAAAGGCAAGTTAAAAGGAATGCAATTTTTTAGCAGTTCTATTGATTACTGTAACATTTGCTTTGGCCACGTAAATAAATCAGAAACTGAACAGAATTAAGAGATTGTTATAATGCAAGAAATTGGATTTCTTTTTCTCTAAGGGCCAACATGGCCGTTTACAATTTCTGCATGCTTTGGAGAATATGGAATGTACAGCTCAAGGCAATGCATGTTTACTCAGAGGTCAGTTCTACTGAGGGTATTTAACACCTAGAAAGTATGCTGAATTGCAGCCTCAGCTGTCCAAAAGGCATTTCCTATACCTGGAAGAATGAGGCTTTCTACCACATAATGATAGGCCTTCACTGATGAGAGTTACCTGATCTCCAGCCACCAACACTCAATTTGGCATTACCTAATCTATAGTTTTGCTAATCAATCTAAGGACATTCTCCTGGAAGTAAGGCCAACTGAATGAGATTTACATTTGAGCAGATCTGTTTAGGACTGCTCTCTATGGGAGCCACTCTGCTTGTTGCTCACTCTGCAGAATCATAGCACAGGGCCAAATTAAATGTGACATTTATCACATGTTTTCCACATGCAGCTGCCTGTTGGAACAAATAATGCCCCCCACACCATTTCAGATCAGGAAAATTGCACCATGGTCCTGACCAGAAATGGGACTCTGCAGGATTTTCAGAGGAATTTCTCCATGGGGACCAGGAGCTGGTATATGGCTGCCAACCCATGTGGAGAAGATGTGACAAGCAGCATGTCTAGTTTGGCCCCTAAGTACTTTTCCAATGTGTAACTGAACCAAACAATGGCTTGTCAGAGAGAACAGGAGGAAGCCAACCCCCTATGCTGCAAAATGAGAGTCATTCACTTCCTTTTCATCAACATTTAGCATTGCCCTCTGATGAGGGAAGTAGTTTTACTTTCCTGCCACAACATAAACTGCACTGTGGCTAATATTTCATTGTGCTCCCGTGAGAAGATCTAGGACTGATGAAATTGCCGGAAGTGCAGCCATACAGATCTCAATCTTAGCTACTCCGGCGAAACTAATAATTCGGGCCATGACCGGGGGGAGGGGGAGGTAGAAGGTGGTCAGAGTCATTCTGATTTGCACTACGTTCCATAAACTTGTCCAACTATATAGAGAAGCAGAGAAATGTAAGTTATTATTTTAGGAAGAACAACAAATGACCAATACCTGGTACTTTTTTACTCAGATAAGCAGTACAGCTCAGGCGTAACTAGGAAGAGAAATTATTCCAGTGAGAGGGTCATCCCCTTGTGCCAGTGCTAGGACTGTACTCAGTGTAGTTGTGGCTCAGAGAATCATGCCATAATGCTCTTTCATTAGGCCAATGAGGCTTTATCAACAAAATCCATGTTTTTCTCTTATGGTTATCCCAAGGTTTAGTGTGAGGGGTGTTTAAATGCATACAGCATATTTAGGATACTGCACTGAAGAATATCCAAGATATACATTTGCACACAATGGATAAATATCTGTAGTACCAAGTGTGTTCATGAAAATCAGGGACTCAACTTTCTGAACTGTAAAGCATTTGGCAGTTATCAACTGTAGAATAACGATCAGATTATATTATTGCCTGGCCACTGCTTACAAGGGGAGAAATGATTTGAACTGTTATGATGTGAGCAAACTGGTATGTGTAATGATGCAACAGTGTTTCATGGCCAGAAAAAGACTGAAAGGGCCTTACTCAGAGGACATTGCAGAAAACAGATCCGGGTCTCTAATCAAGCAATCCAGTTCATTAAATTGTACCCGATGAGCACACTGACAAATACCTAGCATCACAGCTTTATTTTCATTTCTGGCTCTATGAAGAATTAACCCTTCACAGTCATTTATCTGTTTACACAGCACTTTTCAAAGTGCAGTCCGTCACAGCAGTATAATCTGCAACAACTTGCTGCAGGTCCCCACTGGTGCTGTGTAATCAGTTAATTCTTCACAGAGCCAGAGAACCTTGCGTGACAGGCTGCTCCTGCCAATCTGATTGGTCAGTATCAGCCAAGCAGAGAAAGACTTCTGAACTGGATGCTGAGGAGAATTGAGTCTGATTTCAGCTCTAGCTGAAAAGAGCCAAGTTTCAGAATTCAGCCCTGACTGACTGCAATTTAACACAGACAGGAGAACTGGGGAAAGCTGGCAAGGACAAGTGGGTAGTTAGATGCGGACCCCCATTCAGGCCAAGGAAAGGGGATAGATCTTCTAGAGAGAAGAAAATTCCCTACACAATCAAACAGGGAGTTAGCTCAAAGGAGTGCAGAGTTCCCTGGTCTCATGTGGTTATAAACTGCCTGTAGAAACCTTAAGAGTCAGTTAAAAACTCAAGATGAGTACTGGTGTGTCAAGAGAAGGGGTTTGGGTACTGCCTTCTGGAAACCAAAAGAGTCAGAGAATACTCAAAGAAAGTGTACTGAAATGTTTTTTTGGGGGGGGGAAACACGAGAACAAAAGCCTCTTATCGTAAAGATTTTAAGTAACTCTGAATAGCTGAAGAAACTCTCATTATCCTGAAACATAAGAACTAAAGTCTGTGCATGTACTAGTCTTACCTCAGAGTTATCTATATTGAGTTACCTCAGAAATTCCAACCCCTGATTACCTTTCCCCTCTATGTTGAATAAAATATTTTATTAATTTTGAAGTTCAAAACGTCTCAAGTGCCATTTTCAATGGTTTAAGGGTGATCACGACCCTTCCCTTAGGTTCCTGGGCTGAGCCAGGAGTAAAATATCATACTGAGACAGGGTGGAACAGCCAGAGTTCTTCAGGAAATAAGAAAACAGACCACTAGGACTGCTCAGTCAGAAAGGCAAATAGAAACAGAGGGGAAGTCACACTTTGGGGGTTTCTTAACCTCTACCCCCAAATCTCTCTTCTCTCCACCTGGTCTCAGTCTGCAGATATAAGTATCCACAGACTAGGCCAGGTTAACTATTAGAATAAACGATGATGACATAACATTCTTAAAATAACTATTTTTGGCTGCGGTCACACGCAACATTAGCCACGCAAGAGATATGGAAGACAAGCGGAGTTTCCGGTCGCGATCTCACCAGCACATCTGGGAAGCGTAGCGCTTCCGTGGCACAACTGAGGCTTCCTGCCGAAAAAGCGCAGCAAAAAACTAGTACCTTGGAGGTACTAGTTTCCAGAAACTGCGGGGCAAGGGCGGGCGTCTGATCGCGTTTCCGGTGGTATCCGGCGCCCGCCCATGTCCCCTTGCGGAAAAGGGTTTTTTTCCCCCCACGTCTCCGTGGATGCGCACACGCACCCAACGGAGCATGCGCATTCGTAGTGTACACAAAAAAAGAAAACCAGTTCGCCGCGCCGCGCGCTTCTTCATTGCGCGCAGGCGTGTGTTGTGATCGGCACCTCTCCCTTGCCATGGAACCTCCACAGTACCTCCACAGAACCTCCACAGTAGGTCTGATCGCTTTACTGCATGTTAGTTTGCCCCGGGGCAAACAGCCACACTTCTCCTCTGCAGTTTCCTGCCCGTGTGACAGGGGCCTTTAATACACATACAGTAAGTTGCTACAAATAGTAGTGGAGCTACCACATTTTGCATGTACTGGTTTCTGGGTTGTCTTCAATGGGAACTCCACAGAGAAAGTGTTTTTCAGTAGTCTAGTCTTAAGATTACAGAAGCATGGGTGAGTATGGCTGATTTGCTAAGCCTACTTAGTAAGAATTCACACTCTGAAGTAAATGGATGGGGCAAAAAGCATTTTTTAGCCACAACACCTGCCTCTTTTCAAACAAAACCACAAAACCCCTGAGCTTTTAACTGAACCTGACAAGCATAAACCCCTAACAAAGTATCATTCAAGCCATCAGCCCTGCAAACCAGCTTCACTTCCACGTCTGGATTCAGTTTCAGTTTGTTTTCCATCAGCCACCTGTCCAAAGCTGACACACAATGGCCTAGAGCACAGAAGCTACTTCTGGAAATTTAGTTAAAGAGATGTATAGCTCAGTGCTATTACAGCACATTGATGATACCCTACTCCAAAGCTTTGTATGCACTCATTCATTGGCCTTTATATTGGAACATAAAAGCATGGCTGATTATTACACCATACTCCAATCACTTCAATGAAAATGAATCATTAACTGTGGTGACAGATGAAGCAAAATTAATAACAATCCCTCTCCACACACATACACCAATTCCATTACTGCAACCAATGCTACCTGTATGCAAAAACATCTCAGTTAATAACCAATTTCCTATAATTCTAAGACTGTTCTTGGAGTTTTTAAGTGCTAGATTAAATAACTGAGCTGGATGAGACTCAATTGATGCAATGGGTTGGCTTCTTTGCTGCTATCACCACCGCCTCATAGGCTTTCCAGTGTGCTCTACAGGGTGAAGTCATATTGAGCCCAAGATTTCTGCCAATGGCAATCCAGGATTCTTCAAGCATTCTCCGATTTTCCCACTTCCATATACATATGGACAATACCGTTATGGAACCTGATAACACCAGCTCCACCCTCCAGGGCTCATAACCTTGCACATCATATAGTTTAATATATGGCATCATGAGCCAACAATGCCCTTCTACTATCTGTACTGGATAAATGTGTCAGTCTCTGTGTGAATCACTTACCACAAACTGAACATAATAAACCACAACATCCAAAAACCAGTGGGGGAACATTTTAATTTCCTTTGACCTGAAGTTACTGTCCTACAAAATAACTTTAAAGGAAGCATACAATGTGAAAGTGCTGAATTAGAACTCGTCAAGAAATTAAGCAATACATGTTACCCTGGTTTAAACAGAAGCATGGATTTCTTTACTCACTACAATGTTTAATAGCTCTACATGACCGAATTTTTAGAAGTTTTAGTTGGCTATTCTTATCAGACTATAACTTTCTACCAAAATCAGTTAAATTTTCTTAAATTTCAGGCTATTTCACTTTGAACTGACTTCATCACTGCTTATTTGTTTGTAATTGTTAATCCTCTTCTAGTCACTTGCACACAGAAGTCCCATTTGGAAAATTCATCATCATTCATGCCGACTTTTCTTTACCCCTCCCCCCACAGTATACACACTTGAAAGACTTATGACAGATTTCATACATAACATCTTTGCCTTAAATCCTCCTCCACCCTTGTAATCTTACCCTTGCTGTTTAGACTCTCAGAGTCCCCCAAAGCATTCTGAAACCCAAATGTTCCATCAGTTTCCAAGGTCCATTTGAATCTGCTTGATGAAGTAAGCAGGTCCTGCAACCACCCATGATTCAAAAGATAGTGGTCTGGTCATAGCACTTTTTATATCTCTAGTCTCCACACTAGATAATGAAATACTAAATCCAGGATATGACCCTTTTCATCCATTGGGTCCATAACAACCTGGGGCAGACTGAAAGTAGCCATGAATCATAGCCTGATAAACTGGCTTCCCATTCTGAAATCTCCCAGAACAATCGATCTTGGGGATGTCCAGCATCAAGCCAGCTCTGACAGGGCACCTACTGGGGGAGCTAGGTGAGCAGCTCCCCTGCAAAAAACAAGAACAAAACCAAAACAATCCACACATGCACCCTTGCTGGTTGCACTACACAGATGAAACTAGAATATTAGCAAGCACAGATGAAACTAGAATATTAGCAAGCACAGCACAGTCTAGCCTTTTGCCCAATATGCTATTTTTCTATTGTTGTTTTTCCATGGGGCCCCACACCTTCGCCTCAAAGTGGTGTAGCCTAGGAGAAAGAGCGCCCCTTGGTTCTACTATATGTAAAAGCCAGAATTCATAGACTGACCCTCACCAGTCGGATACGATGTGTGAGGCTTCAGCTGGAAGGCAAGCAGTCAGCAACATCACAGTTCTGAGTGGCACTTTGTGAATTATGGAGTGCCATCAACTCCTAATAAAGGGCTCGGATACATTGAAGGACAAAACGCTAATGAAATAGGAAAAAAATAATTTTTTAAAAAGCGAACAGCAGATTAGCTGGGAAAAAGGAAGTTCAAGAGATCACTGATTTGATGAATAACAGAGATGTCATCATTAATCAGCAAACCTTGCCTCCAACTACATAACAAAGCTGTCATCTAATGAAAGACAATATGGACCACACTTTCAAATGAGACTTGAGGTTCAAGTCCTCCCCACCTCCTTTGGATTTCCGAGGTTTCTAATGTAAGCCGTTCTTTAATTTAGAACTGTTTTTCAAGCAAAACTAGTTGGAAACAGTTAATGACCTCATACTGTGACCTGTTAACATTAACTATTACAGAGTTATAAAATGGTTAAGGGGGCCTGCGCTGAACATTCAAAACTATAATTACACTTTGATTGCATGATCACTGAATACATTGCTCCTCATTACAGATTAAAGACTTTCCTAATTATACTGTATGTGCAAGTGAATCAGCACTTTGCAATTGATGGGTTCACTTTGCATTAAAAACCTGTTTGACTTTACTTCGTTCCCCACCACCACCATTTCACAAGTTACACATATTGTATAAATATTACTTAATAATTGACTGTGGGAGTATTCACAAAACCCCCCAGCAATAATAAAAACACAGAAAAACAGAAGGTTGTCTCTTTCGGTCATTTTTTTTTTGCCCTTCAAAGTGCCAATTAATTAAAGATAAATAGGTGACCAAAAGCATGGTTTTCATATAGGTAAGTCATTAAAAATAATAAGTGTACAGGAAAGAATTTACAGATCTTCCCTTATCAAGATCATGAAGGAGGGGGAGGTTATTATCTTCCACTGCCGTTTCATTTTCTAAGTTGCCTCCCTTTTTACCATTTTGTCTTTAAATCATTTGTGGTTCATTCACTAGAAAATGAAGCATAAAGAAAACCTGCATGTTCATGACTGTACCAGGACTGAGGCTTCTAGTGCTAAATATTACATAATAGAATCTCTAGGAACAGTGGAGGCAAGGCCTGCTAATGGTTGTAAACAGATTTGAGGGGAAAGGGGATTTCAAGCTATAGGGCTGGATTCAGCTAGTTTTTTGCTCAATCTTGGCCAATTCCCCTTCTTACTGCAGCCTCCATTCAATATGGGTTTTGTCCAGGCTGGTCCCATGATCCCCAATAGAGCTTTTATTTGGGGGGGGAGTGGTCAATGGGGACCCATTTCTCTCTTTGCCACCACTGGGAAAGGTGGCTAGATCCAACCAATAAGCTGTTAGGACTTTGCACACCAACCTATCTCACTACCTGACACAGAATACTTGCGTTGAAATACCTCTTGCTCATTATGACCTTGTAAGTATGACAGAATGGGTGCGTTCAGACGGGGGCTTTGTACTTACCGGCGTTCACATGGCGAACATCTGCCTCCCGTCCCTAACCGTTGTAAAGGCCTTTAAACTGTTGCACTCTGCCACTAGGTCCCCAAGTGATGGTATCCTGAGTGCAACGGTTGCAATCGCTGTACCCCTCCGTCTGATCGCTCTCCACCGGTGCCTAGCCACTTCCGTTCGGAAGCTTGAGGCTTCCGATTTCCCCCCGCCATTTTTTCCCCACTAAGCGATATGCGCTTGGGCGAAGCTTCGCCCTGAGCGTTTGTTTAAAAAAAAAAAAGCCCTTAGTGTAGCGTATTGGAGGAGTCCGGGACTTCAGGGAGGCCAGTTTGGTCTTTAAACTTTAAATGTAAGTCCTTACCTTTAAAGTTTAAATGTAATACGGGGTGTTTTGAGCATGCGCAAAGATCGCCATTCCGTGGATGGCTGCCTATGCGCATGCTCAAACTGAGTTTAAAAAAAAAAAGCCGACGCCCGCAGCGTGTGAGCGGGCATACAGCGATGGGATCCGCAAAATGGAGGTGAGTGTGATCGCGTTTCAGCCAGCATAAACTGCACCGGTTCCAACCGGTACAGTTTATGCCAGCTGAAATGCCGCGTCTGAACACACCCAATGTGGTGTTTATGAGTTACTACAATGATTCAGATAGGAGATTGCATTTAAAATATGGAAAGCAATAGAATAAAATAAAATTCAGGTTTATGTCCAGTTGACTCAAGTTGATGGCTTGAAACTGACATCATTTGTAATAGACCAAATAGCTGTGTGTCTCCTCTGAATTTTCTTTGTCCCATGCTTCTTTAGAGTTGCTTAGATATAACAGATGGCCAGTGGAGAAAAACTTCTGATCTGCTGGCCATAAGAGTGACTTTGGTGCCATAGGACTTTGAGATGCCAAATCTCTCACCAAATGTTTGTTACACTCCCACTCTTATTTCTCTGCTGCTGCTTCTATCCCAGTCCTTGAAAACATTGCATCTATTTCCCTGACATCAGATTAAAATGTTGACTTAAAGCAGAGGTGTCGAACTCATTTGTTATGAGGGCCAGATCTAACGTAAATGTTACTTTGTCAGGCCAGGTCATCTCCCTTATAAATAAAAGTTGAATGGTGGTGGCACTTCTCTAGAACATTCCACACGTTCCAAAATCAGTTCGCTCTCTGATCTGTCATTCAGAGGGTCTCCCTATCCACTGGCTGCTTTGCCTGAGTCCTGTCTACAACATTCTAAACATTTTGCTGTTCCTCTCCCCCCCCTAGCCAGTCAGAACACAGAGGTTATTTGTATATGCAGCCTCATTGGTCTTTGCCTCGGAACACAGAGGTCGTTTGCATATGCGACTTGATTGGCTTTTTCCTCTAACATTCTAAACGGTTTGCTCTTCTGAGGTAAAATGTGTCCAATCTCCAGGTGAGGGCTGGAGATCACTCAGAATTACAACTGCTTTCCAGACGGCAGAGATCAGTTCCCCTGGAGAAAATGGTGGGCTCTGTATCCTTATATGCTGCTGAGGTGGCCCCCATGACAGCCAATGTGACGTAGATGTCAGGGCTTCAGAGCACGGGAGAGGCTGCAGGTGTGTGGGGGGTGGAAAGCTGAAGAGTGAGGGGGAAATAAAGGTAGGTTGATTGGCTGGGAAGGAGATAGGGTTGCCAACTCCAGGTGGGAAATTCCTGGAGATGTGAGGGATGGAGCTTGGAGAGGATGAGGTTTCAGGAGGCGTGGGACCTCGGAAAGGTACAAAGCCATAGACTCCACCCTCCAAACCAACTATTCCCTTCTGGGGAACCATTGTTGCCAATCTCCAGGTGAGGACTGGAGATTACTCAAAATTACATCAGTTCCTCTGGAGAAAATGGTGGACAGTGTCATTATACCCTGCTGAGGTCGCCACAGCAAATTGACACTGAGTGTCCAAGGCCAGGGAACCCGCCCAGAGCCTCTTTCTAGAGGCCGTTGTATTTATTTCTACAATGGGCCTTTTTCCTAGTATGTACCATAAAACATAACACGAGGTACCAGAGATATAAACTTTATGAAAGTGATTTCAGATGCTGAATGGATCTCTCCAAGTGAAATAATGTGTTGATTTCAAACTGGGCAAAATTCACTCAAGTGTTAGTGATGATAATGAAACAGTTAAAAAAGCAATGGGGGAGTGAAGAAAGGCAGCCAGCAAGGTGGGAGGGGAAAAAGGGAGGCATGCTGAACTGGAAATATGGAACCATAAGTATATTTTAAATACGTAGCCATCTACTTCCATTATTAAACAATGAAATCGGATTATTAGACAATGGAAGCCAATTCAAGTGTTCTAATTCCAAGTCAGGGTCATTTTGAAAGAAAATGTTTCATTATCAGCTGTTGAAAGAAAATGAAATCCCAGATAGGCACAGAGAAATCTAATCTGAATTTTTTTCCAGGATAAACCAAAATAATTTCCTTTTAATTCTCCTTTCCCATTATCCCAATCTGCCCCATCCTTTTAACACACTTACACCTCTGTGTATGTGTGTGTGTGTGTGAGAGAGAGAGAGAGGGAGGGAGGGAGGGAGTGATGGAGGGAGGGAGGGAGAGGGAAGAAGAGAGAGACCAAGTCTCAAAGAAAACAGCAGAGCACAGTGAACTCAATGTAAACTGTGCTTGTCAGAAGAATCCATCAACCCTCCCCTCCCCTCCTAAAGAAGTGTATGAAAGCCTATACCTGAAATAAAACGTTGCTGGTCTTAAAGAAGCCATGGAACTCAGATTTTGCTCCTTCTCCTGGGCGGGGCTCTCTCTCACTCTTTGCTCCCCGCCCCTTCCTCCAAAAGGAGGAACCCTTAGCCAATGGAGGGACGGTAGGTGTGCCTTGGAAGGAAGCAGGAAGCAGGCTTGGAGAAGCAGGAAACAGCAGAGGGAGCTGGGCAAAAGCCAGCTGTGATACAGCAGCAGCAGCCCCGGAGAAGGAAGCAGGAGGGAGCCAGTTGCTTGTGGGTCGGATATGAGCCCTGCAGGGGCCGGATTTGGCCCACGGACTGTATGTTTGACATCCCTGACTTAAAGGAAACCTTTTCCATTGGCAGTTCACATGCAAGCTTCGGAAGCAGAAAGTTGAGGTTTTTCTGAACAATATTCTGTGATGTACTGTGCTTTTCCTGTTTAGGTGACAACTTGTTCCTCTATAATCTGAAAGAAAAAGTTACCCTTAAAGTCTAACAGTACAATCTTAAATGGTGTTATAGCAGTCTAAGCCCACTGAGCTCAATAGACTTACAAAGGTATTACTCTTAGTACTTTCACACACACTAAATAATGCACTTTCAATCCACTTTCAATGCCCTTTGCAACTGGATTTTACTGTGTGAAATGGCAAAATCCACTTGCAAATGATCGCTAAAGTGCACTGAAAGTGGATTAAAGTGCATTATTCACATTGTTTGAGCCAGTGCACAGACTCTAATCTGGGAGAACCGGGTTTGATTCCCCACTCCTCCACTTGCACCTGCTGGATGACCTTGGGCAAGCCGTAGTTCTGGCACAGCTGTTCGTGAAAAAAGAGCAGTTTCTGTCAAGAGCTCTCTCAGCCCCATCTACCTCACAGGGTGTCTGTTGTGGGGAGGGGAAGGGAAAGGAGTTTGTAAGCCGCTCTGAGACTCCTTCGGGTAGTGAAGGGCGGGGTATAAATAAATCCAATCTCTTCTTCTTTCTGTGTGAAAGTGCCATCTGCTTAGGATGGCACAATAAGAGGACTAAATGTTTCAGGAAATCAGGAAAGATGGAAGAAGTAAATGTAACAAAAAAGACATTGTTGTGGTATTTGATTACTACTGCTAGAATGACTTATGCACAATCTTGGAAACAAGACAGAATACCAGAAAAATGGGAATGGATACAGAAAGTGTTATTCATGGCTGAAATGGACAAATTAACAAAGAAACAATAACAAAGAAGATCAAGAATTTTTTGAAGAGTGGAAAGACTAAAGAATATTTAGAAAAAAACTGGGATGTAAAATATAATCTACTCTGTTTTGATAATTATTAAGGGCAGAAAATATAAAGGTATTGAATGAATAGAGCAAAATATTGTTACCTTGAAATTTAAGAATGAAAATGGGAAAGGACAAGAGAAATATAAGAGGGAAAGGAGGGAGGAGCATTGCGGGAAGCCACAAAGAGGGGGGGGGGATAAGAGATATGGATCTATGATAATTGAAATGTAATGTTGAATATGTTGTTATATCCAAAATAAAAAAGTTTGAAGGGAAAAAAAAGGAAATCCCTTTTCGATTGTAAAAATTGTCAGCATTTATTGCCCTGAGAAACTGCCAGCCCTACAAATATGTAGCCCAGTCTATGCTGGGACAGACAGCCAAATCTGCTGACCTTAAAATATTTTGTTTAACTACTAACCACAACAGAAAGCTAAAAACCCAGCCTCTATTTTCTAGTCTCTAGCTCTCATTTTCACAAAGACAGACACATAACTGGATGGCAAATCTATTACACTTTTTGTCTCCCAGAATAAAGTAAACTCATTATACACAAAAGTTTCAAATTATGTTTGTCACAAACAGAGGCTTTAATTTTGCATCCTACTGGTCAACCCATAATGAAAAATGCGGCTGAGACATTCAAAACTACAACTTTTTTTGGTGGCAAACAACCCAGGCAATCCGTTTGCCACAAGCCAGAGAGCTACCATGGGATGAGAAAAAGAAGAGATAACTGTTTTGCATTAGTCATAATTGCATGCTATTGCACAGTTGTGGTTTGGCAGCAGGTGAACACAAAAGTCCCAGGCAAACAAAACCTTTAAGATGAAATCATTTTCTTACTTAAAGTTAAGATTCCAATATGTTCTTTAGTGCCGAATAGGCTTCCAGACTGTGTTTTAATTAGGTCTGATTTAAACTTGACAGTAGTGAAGCTAAGAGCATCCCTGTGGAACTTTGCTTGAGCTTAAAGACATGACGTAAACCAGTACAAAACTTCTATGCATGCTTAACTAGGATACTAGCGCAACATCTACAAAGTCTACATACCTCTGGTATGCAAAAAGGGTGAGGTGGGCACCCTCGCTCCCTGTCCTCCCTCCCAACCAGTGCATTCGTGTGCCCAGTGTTGGGGCACCCCCTGCCCCTTGAATAAGGCTTCGCCCAAACCCTGGCTCCCCAGCGAGTGTGTGTGTGTGTGTGTGAGAGAGAGAGCGAGAGAGAGAGAGAGCGCAGCATAATTAGCAGACCAGTGTAAAACCTACAAAGGTTCATATCCCTGGCATGCAAAGTAAGCATGCATAGCTACTTTTCATGGGCTGCAAGTACAGATTTAAATGAGACACTTGAGCATCTCTTCTACCTTACCAGTATCCCATTTAAAATCAGATCTGTGTCATGGAATAAGCTGGATGCTTTCAGAAAAACAGAAGACATTACTTAATGCACATATTTTCATAGCCCTATGGAAATAAAAAATATACTATAAAGAAAAAGAAATGACATGTCATATATTTGGACAAAGCCCCAATCCTCTACAAACTTATGCTACGACTAACTTCAAGGGATATTGTGAACCTTTAACGACTAAATCCTTTGTAACAAAATTCAGTTTTAATCCATTCTATTAATGTATGCACTGCTGGCCCAAAATAACAGCCCTGTCAGACATTTCTTCCTATTAGGATAATAAGAAGACATACTGTCTGTGAGAATTTTGTTAATTAAAATATTCATGTCCCTAATTTCACATCACCATACAATTGCTTCAGAATTTGTTTCCATTCTGCACAAGCCAGTTGTCTTTTTCTTACGAGGATATTTTCAAATCTACCTCAGTGTATTCTGAAATATTGCACAATTATATTAGTCCATGAGACACACAACATTGGAAAAACCAGCACAGGTCCAGAGACAGACTGAGAAGGGTGGAAAGCAAATGAGACATCTCATCCATTCAAGCCCACCAAAATATAGTGTGAAGTAAATTTTAACAACAGAATACAGTGAATTGCATAAACAACCCATCTAATTGGGGGGGGGGGAAATGTATAGAAAACTAAACCCAGGAAAGTAATGACAGAACTTTACACCTCAAACACCTGCAGCCCTACCCTAATTAGCACAGGTCTTGCAAAGTGAGACAGTTTGGATGGAATAACGAATGAACTGCATAGAGCAGTAACTCAGAGCAGGAAAGAGTGAAGAAAACACCCCTGTAATTAGGCTGAGGAAGATCCGTTGATAATAAACTCAGTGAGGCGGAAAAGCCGTAAACACCTGAGGGATATTTTCAGCATGGAACACTTTAGTAGTACCTATGAAAGCGGGCTCAGTGTGACGGCACAGATCATTCAAGAGAGATGGCTTCCCAAACCACCTGAGAATTTGCAGCTGATAGAGAGTTCAAGCTTATACACAGAAAAAAGAAATGGGAGGCTCTCGTCAAAGAATGGTTGAAAGTGTTGTGCTGCATCACAACTCTGGGGCCTTATTACTTTTCAGGAGTTTTATTGTTACGGGTATCTCCCTTGGGGCAGATCTGTGGCACCTTTAAAGACTGATGCATTTACTGTGGCATGAGCTTCTGTCATAGAATAGACTTCATCAAATTCTCTCCATAATATTTGTGAACAAGCAGGGAGTCTGAAATATGAGAGAAACAGCTTGATAAGGAATGAAGCACAAAATGTACTATGCTATTGCATTGCTATAAAATTAGCAGGCAGCAATAAAATGCTGTAGGCAATAAAAATGAGTGGCACAGAGTCCCAGCAGTCAGTTCCTGAGCATGGAGAAAAGTGTTTAGGGAGAAACAAATGGCAATGAAGAAGAGTATGCTTTCACTTAAATGATGGGACAGTATTTTGTATGGCTAAAATCCACCAAGAGGTGTTAAAATTCCCTCATCAGGAGAACTGAAATATAAATCCAGAACACATGAACTATTAGTACAGTAAATGTATTTACATTTTTTTAAATAAGGGCAAATGAGATCATATTAACTACAAAGACAACAGGAACAATTACAAATTGCACAATTAAGCAGTCAGTGTGTGAATCTATCATACTGTCATTCAAATCACCTTGTATAGTAAAAGATTAAAGTCGGCAACCTGTTGAACATGAACTTTACAAGAGATTCTGCAGACTGTAGGCTGACTGGAAATGCATACTTATTTGGCTCAGGTGATGAAGTCTTCTCTAAAAGTCATGCTGTAAAAGGAGACAAATGTAGCTGGCATGATATTTTGTACTTCAGCAAATATTCACAATACTGGCAGCCATTCATTAAGGCTAATTATACTCAGCCATGGAATTTCTTCAAGTATACAATATGGCTGCATGAGGAGAATACTACAGGGAGGCTGACCATCCTAAAATGCACATCATTCCAGTGTAATATAAGGCCTCAGTCCAGCACAGGTCCAGCAATAGGGAGATGGGGGAGGAGGCGGTTACTTACTGCATGGGGGGCAGGGCCGGCCCCAGATTTTTTAGTAAACTAGGCGAGGCTATCTTGTGGCGCCTCCCCAGCCCCCTGCGCCCACCAATTTTCAAACATAAATGCATTTTAGGAAGAATGAAAAACACATTTTGCAACTCGACTGCACTGTTTATCTTAACCCCTGTAAAAAGGGGTTTTCATTTTCATTATTGAAGCAGAAGTCTGGTTTTTTAAAAAACAATAAATGTAGAGGCTCTACTGCTGGTCCTTCAAGGATTTTTTTGGGGGGGAGAATCCCTCTCCCAGCTTTGTCTTCCAACTCCTGGATACTTAACCCACCAATCCCCGAGCCGCCCCTCTGGGAGGGGCGCAATTCCCCTCCTCGCCTCCCCCCATCCCTATGGCTCACCATGGTGCAGGCAGACGAATGCACAGACGGGACGGGCTCTTCTGTGAGGCAGGGGAGGGTGAGAAGTGACAGGAAATAGTCTGGATAACTTGGGGGGGGGAAGCCCTCCGCCCCAAATTATTCTCCTCGGCTGCCCAGGGAAAACTCTTTGCACAGGTCCAGCCTGAGGATCCCCTCCCTCCACGCCTGGCTGGCACGAGCCCCATTTGCGGCTCACTCTGGTGCCTGGTTTTATCCTGTTTACATGGGCTCTTGTGAATGCCGCACCCAGCCCTGCCGCTCCTGCCACTTCTTCTCCTTTCTGAAGTGGGCGAGCGAGCCAGAGGGTGCTGCAGCCGCCTCCATCCCTCCCACAGTCATCTTTGTTTGCAGCTTCCTTTCTGCACCGCACATGCTGGAGCCGAATGCCTCCAGGGGCAGCCGCTGTGGGAGCCAACTGCTGGGAAGAGAAGGGGAGGCAGAGCCGAGCCCCAGACCCACCCAGGGTGATGCTCCCTGCCAGCCCCCACTAGGCTTTCCACGCAGCCACCTGCAGGGAGGGGGTGTTGTGGCAGCGTGCTGGAGGCACCTCATCCCGCAGCGCAGACTGGGCTGGGCAGAAAGAGCGCCCAGCACCTGCAAACCAACAGGGGCACCCAGGACCCTGCGGCAACCAGGACGCGTCTCCTAGCGGCACGTTGAGCAGGGCAGAGAGGGGTTGGCCTATAGGCAGTTCTGCGCCCCTCTGGGCTCTCCGCCCTAGGCAGTCATCTTGTTGGACTAGTGGGAGAGCCGGCCCTAATGGGGGGGATCTTCATTGCCACATGATGATATCACTTCTGGCGTGACCCAAAAGTGCCAGCATTGCACCAGGTGACACTCTAGCAACATCAGCACTTCTGGGCCTTGCTGAAAGCAACATCAGGTGGTGACAAAGATCACTCCCCCCCCATTTTTTAATTACCTAGGTGGTCAATAAATACCAACAACTGGTTTGCATGATACAACCACCACCATGTAAGTAGGGTTGCCATCAGGTCTGGTGAAAAATGTCCTGTCCCTTTAATAAAGGTGTAATATGTGGACAGTTGTTCTCCATCTGATAAGAAATCTCCATAGTAATAACACTCTTCAGGTAAAATATACCTCGGACGGCAGACTATCCCAAACCATTCAGCTGAGGAGGGGTGTTAGACAGGGCTGTCCATTAGCCCCATTTTTGTTTAATTTCTATGTGAACTCTCTTATATCCGATTTGCGTACCATCGATGTTCATGCACCCAAACTCAACTTCAAATATAAGGTACCTGTTCTTATGTATGCAGATGACACAGTTCTTTTATCTCTGACCAGAATACGTCTAAAGCGAGCACTTACATCTTTCTCTAGCCACTGCCAGGAAAATCTGCTATCAATTAACTTCTCCAAAACAAAAATAATGTGTTTCAACCAGAGGCTAAAAAAATACACCTGGAAAGTAAATGGGAATGATGTCGAGCAGGTAAAGTTTTTTAAATACTTGGGGGTTACATTTGCATATAATGGTAACCCAGCAGCTCACATCAAATCAGTGGTTATTTCGGCGGAAAGAACTGCTTCTGCTATACTAAAATTCTTCAGAAAGGATGGTGCACACTTTATTCCAGCCGCCTTGAAACTTTTTTCTGCTAAAGTTTTAGCCCAAATGGGATATGGGACACAAATTATGCGGTTTACAAATCTTCAGGCGCTAGAACTAGTCCAATCAAAATTCCTGAGATCTCTATTTAACACTCCAAGATGTACTTCCAATGTCACTTTGAGACAAGAAGCTGGTCTCAGTACAGTCGAACTAAATATATGGTTGCATTCTCTCTGCTTCTGGCTGAAAGTCCACCTTTTCCCCGCTGGGCTATTTCCACTCCTATTGGCCGCATCTCCTTATCCCCAGTGGTCCACCAGAGCCACTAACAAATTGAGAACATTAGGATTAGACCCGTACCAACTTCTGGAAAGCGGCTATGCCAGGGCTAAATCTATTGTCTTTCAACGCCTCAGAGATATTGAGCTGCAAACGACCTACGCCGCAACTCCGCCGCTCTATAAATCTCTGAAACCCGAAATGTATATGACTACTCCTTTATACTTAGCCAGTATCTCCAACCCAAACCATAGATGGGCTTTCTCCAGAGCCAGATTTGATGCTTTTCCATCGGCAGTTCTTTCTGGAAGATTCCAACGTATCCCAAGGCATTTGAGACTTTGCTCATGCCCCTCTGAGTCAATTGAGACCCTCCCCCATATTTTATTTCATTGCTCCTATTATGCAGAAGAAAGAGCCCTCTTAATTACACCTATATTAAGGTCATTTAGGGTCCAAGGACAACTAGCAATCCATTCTGAGGAACTTGTGTTGAAATATCTATTGGAGGATAAATCCACAACAATATCAAGGAATGTTGCTAAATTTCTTTTTATTGCATTTGTAAAGCGCAAGCACCGCCTTAATACCCCTTATGATGTCTTTTCTCTGTAATGTTTTGGTAACTTGGGATTGCTTTTTTCATCCTGTATGCTGTTTGATGGGTCTTTGACCGTAATAAACAATGTATGTATGTATGTATGTGGATAGTTGAAGCTTTTCATGACATGGAAGTAAAAAAATGACCTGGATAACATCCTATTAAGCCTTTTATTATGACAGGACTCCCCCCCCCCATCTGTTGGCAACCCTCCATACAACTTTGATCAACTTAACACTTGAAAAAAAGTCTAAAAACTTTAAATAACACTGAAACAAACAAAATCCAGTGATATTTTCAATGCTGAAGAAGAGTATCAACTAAGGAAAAAAAATTAAAATGTATTGAAGCAAGTAATCTGAATTACTGTGATCCTTTAATTAAGCGCCTTCCAAAATATTTCTGCAAAACTACCCTTTAGGTTTTGGCTCTACACATCAAAAAAGCAGAAACTAAGCTTACTAGTATTAACAAAAATATTCCTTTACACGGTTTATCCATGCATGGATTTTTGAAATAAATAAGGTTCATATTTTAAATTAAAGTAATGAAGTGTAAAATTATTTTCCATGCAAACAGCAGCTGGGAGGACTATGTGATCAAGGTCTGCTTTGTCTATGAAGAACAGAGACCCTCACAGCTTTTCATATGCTTTATAATAAAAGAACTTACAGGACTAAGATGCAGCCCCATGTACACTCACATGGGAGTAACCCCCATTGAAGACAGTAGGCTTCATTTCAGATTTAATCTGCACAGGATTACATTATATACCTGCAATGATGGTGGAACGTCATCACATATAATTGACTTAGAGTCATCAAAGCCCCCCCCCAACCTGGCGGGGAGAAAAACACCTGGAGTGAAGAGCTATGGGGAATTAGTCAAGCAGGCATGGGTGTGTGTGAATTGGACAGGCCAGTAGGTTTACTTCTCTGACATCTAATTTAGCCTCAAGGATGCAAAAGCAGATTTGGTGGCACTCTGGAGGAACAGTTAAGAAACACTCTAATTTACCAACCTCATTCTGCGCTCCCAGCTGCTTTTTCTGCCAAAAATAAGGGAATTCAGTGGTATGTTGAACACATTTGTGCACAATTTCCAGTTTGGTACTGATGTCTATGATGTCTTTGACTATGGTCCGATCTGCATTTGCCAGCTTCCCATTTGGCTGAGTATAAAGCTCTTCTCTGTCTGCATCAGGATGCAAGCTGTTTAGGGACAGCACGTGAGAGAGGAGGGCCTCCCAGGGCTGCTGGCAGGGTGCTGCACTGTGGGGAGAAAACAGCACCTGTGACCCCCCCACACACACATAGAAAGTAAAAGGGGGTGACCTGGCAGAGGGGGAGCAGGAAAGATGGAACGAACTGGGTAAAAAACACAAAACACCCATCAGTTCTGGAGACTGCCCCAGGAAATAACAAATGGTTCAGGGATGGGCGTGCTTCCAACCCCCCCCCCCCAAATGATCACATAAAAATGTTCACTGGCTGCTGTTAAACACAGACAGCTGGATTTTCAACTAACATGTTTTCTTTGTGACAATTTGCGTATCTCCTTAGAAAAGATGGGGGGGGAGAATTCAGCTCCAGTTGTATCCTTTTTTCTCACAGTGGCTCGATGGTGGGGAGGAGCAGTTGTTCCACCTTAAAACCACATTCAGATAAGGCGGTAAGACACCGTAGTGACATTGGACTAAATGGCAGTAAAATGATGCAGACAGCTGATGCTGAGATGAAACAACAGGAGAGTGGATGCGGCATCAAATGTAGACAGAAATTTGTGAGACGATGAGAGATCATTTGGACAACATGGGAGATACCAATGCAGACTGGACCTATGATTGGACTGGATT
>NW_015164188.1:393746-445465 GCF_001447785.1 Gekko japonicus
AGATGGAGACTAGGGATGGGCATGAACAGGGGAAAATGGAGCTTTGTCCCAGTTCGTGAGGTCCCATGAACCACAAAGAACCTCCTCCCGGTTCACAAACTGGTTGAGGTTCATGAGGTTTGTGGATCTTCCCCCTCCTTTCTGCTGGCAGCAGCTCCCTGATGCCAGCAGAATAGAAGGGGGGGTGGAGAGATCTTTCAAAACCCATTTAAAGAGAACATTCCCTTTAAATGGGTTTTGCAAGCAGGCGCCATGCGGGAGTGGAGTCCAAGCAGCGAATTCACCACTTCTGGGTGAATTTCACCACCACTTTGTTCTTGCACAGTGCTTGCTGTCAAGTGGGGGCTGCGCAGGAGTGGAGTCCAAGTGGCAAATTCGCCGCTTGGACTCCACTCCTATGCAAAACCAGTCCATTTCACTCCCCCTGCTTCAAAGCTTGGTAGTGAGGGGGAGCCAAACTGACCAGTTTAATGGCTGCCAGGTGGCCCACTAACGGCACAAACTTCCATGAAAAGCGGATCCGTTCATGGGCCATGTGATTGCACAAACCGAAGTTCACGAACAACAAACCAGGCTTGGTTCATGACGACTTCAGTTCCTAAATCAGTTCGCACCCATCCCTAGTGGAGACAGTGCATAATGAAAGGCAGTGTGGCTGTGCAGCAAGGGCTGGTTGGTTGGCTGGTTGGTTGAAGGGGGAGAGTGAAGTAACTGTTCCCCAGGTCAGATGCACTGTTACTCTGCGACGGAAAAAATAACTAAATAACCTGCAGGGTCTTTTCAGCAGTACGTTGCAGCAGGGTGGGTATTTATCACGCACCAGGAGAGCTCCGCCAGTGGGCTCTGCCCTCCCAGTTTTGTGGCCCTGACCCTCGGGCTAGTCACAATGATGTCTAAAGCATACACAACCACAGATAGATTGTAAAAGGCCAAAGAGCAATCTACTTGATGTCATTCCAGGGAAAAGAAATCATTCTGTGGCAGCACAAGATCTACCCCTGGATGCCGTTAACATCTCATTAGATATCTATTAGACCTTAGGTACATTAGCAGATCGACTCAGCTACAAAAACTCAGTGAAGCAAAGGAGTGAGTCATCAGTCAATTTGCTGAATAATAGACCGCACTGTATTCTCAGAGCAAGGTAAGCACACCAGTGAATGAAAACCCAGTTCAAAAAAATTACACCTTTGGGAAAGCAATTTAGAACACAAACACATAAACATGCACACCATGCCCAGGAGTTTACAGCACAAAATAAAATCTGTCATGGACATTTTGGATCTCTCACATTGGTGGACACATTTCACATTTCCATACAGTTTTCATAAAAGCCAGCAGAATACAGGAAAATTCTGTTTGTATGATTCCCATCTGCTTCATCTTCATTTTCTGGCCCTATGCAGACATAAAGCTACATCTGAATATCAAAAATAAGGTTAAGCCACAAACCAGAATGAGAAACCAAGAACTGAGGCAAGTTTGCAAATGAGGGTCTGCACTAGCCATCGGTACGCATTGGTCCAGTACTGATATAACACTTCCAAATCTCCTAGCCAAGGTAAGGAGACTAAAAATGCCAAACACAACTATATCGGCATCAGCAATATTTTTAACTGTGCTTAACAACAAAAAAATGTGCAATCGCAGATAGAAGAATAAATACAGCTCATAGCTTTTGTGTCACGTACCTAATATTTGATCTCAAAAGGCAAATATGCCCCCCTTGTTCTTCCTTTATGTAGAAACTAATTTAAGTCAAGGGTTCCATTCTAAGAGAGTTAAGACTACTTAAACCAATAATTCCAATCGGCTTAAGTGCTAACTCTGTTGGACTGCAAATAAGGTTTGTGTGAAGCTCTCCCTGATGCCCACTGTCCTTGCACCAAAGACAGCAGCTGGGCCACTGGCCTCAGAATTGGGAAGGAGATGAAGTTCTAGCATCCAGGTCCTCTTCCTTCCCACAAACTGACTCAATTCCCCCCCCTCTTTTATATGAGTCCCTGGCCCCACCCCCACCTGGCCTCTCTCCATTCTTCTTTCACCTGCTCCAAGAGACTATAAAAGGAAAGGGAAGCATTTCCTGCCTGTCTCCCTGCCCTATTCCTCCCCCTTGCTGCTCAGGGCTGCTTCACTGGCTGATTCTGCATTGGCTTCTCCCTCCGTTGTTTTACGAAACCCATGCTGGAACAGAAAATTTCCCTCTGCATTACATGCTGGTTTCACTCCCTTTGATCATCAGGATTTATGGCAGCGTCCACATACTCCATGCCACTTTCAAGTTCTTTGACTGTCGGATTTAATTGTACCTTCTGCATAGATTTATGGCCATTTTATGGCTGTTCAGGGGTGACTCTGCAGTCAGTATGGCATCACCCCAAGGTATTTGGAGGTGGTTTTGAGCTGCACTTTTTCCTCCCAGTTGAGAAAATGTGGAGCAAATGCTAGATGCAGAATCGCCCTTAGTCTCTCCCATTCTGGCTTTCCTCAAGTCCAGTCTTGGCCTTGCCTTCTGACCACACCCTCTCTGCCTCTGCCGGACTTTCTGCCTTGCTCACAAATGTGTCAGACCAATCTGCTTGGATCCCAGCCAACTTCCTCTCCTGACCTTCCTCAACTGGGTGAGTCTGGGCCTCAGATGTCCCTCAGCTTCGGCAGCCAGGGAGGGGTTGAGTCAGCATTGGGCATCAGCTCCCAAAAGTGTTTGATACTAAGTTATTTGACACTGTGCCATGAATTCAGTTCTAGAAAGATCATCCATTTTAATATGTTGGGTTTGAAACCAAAAATATAAATTAAAGTAAGAAAAAATCTGATGTAAAGCAAGAAATATAATTTTAATGTTTAATTGATTTTATAACAGCCATACCACCAAAGTTGGAAAACTAACACATAGCTCCTACTGCATATTTATTTATGTGATAGGAATAAGGCTCGTTGTGGAAATAAATACAACGAGCTCTAGAAAGAGGCCCTGGGCAGGTGCCTTGGGCACTCAGTGTCAATTTGCTGTGGCGGCCTCACCAAGGTATAATGACACAAAGTCCATTGTTTTCTCCAGGAGGACTGATCTCTGTCATCTGGAGAGCAGTTTTAATTCTGAGTGATCTCCAGCCCTCAACTGGAGATTGGCAGCAATGGTTCCCCAGGAGAAAATAACAGCTTTGGAGGGTGGAGTCTATGGCATTCTATTCAGCTGAGGCCTCTCTCCTCCCCAAACTATGGCCTCTGTAGCCTCCACCACAAAATCTCCAAGAATTTCCCAACCTGGAGCTGGTAGGCCTGGAAAGGGCATCCTACCTTTGCCTTTCTACTGACAGAACCAAGCATGGTTGCCTAGCAACAGCCACTGAGGGAAAAGTTAACCCCACAGGAACCAAGCAGAACTGTCTTTGTTAGGAGAGACAGCCGTTTTGGCAGTTTATTCTGTCAGGGAACAGTGGCCAGGCTGGCAGTGGGCGGGACAGAGGAGCAAACCCAGCACCCAGCCAATGGCATGCTGGTGCTCTTGAGTGGCAGTTGATGGGCTAATGGCTGATGGAGTGCACAGCACAGCCAATGGGAGAGCTGGAAAGTGCTAATGCGTTAGGGCTTTTATATATATACCAGATTCTTAGTCTATTTACATTCCACTTTTCTGCCTATGGACCCCAAGTGGCTTACAACATTGTTCTCTCCTCCTTCATTTTAATCTCATTACAACAACTCTCTGCAGTAGGATATCCCAAGAGTCACTGGCCCAAGGTCACCCAGTGATCTTCTAAACAAAGTGGAGATTTGAATCTGGGTCTCCCAAATCCTAGTCCTGGGATTCTTATATTACTAAAATTGTCTAAATTGAATTCACAACACAAGTCAATCAGGGTATATTGTCTTGTATACCTGAGTCTAATGCAAGCAGAATAATGACTGTTTTTCTTCCTTACATCATCAAGTTTTCCTTACTGGGTTGGATCCAAAACTTAATGTGTGGACTTCTCCCAGTCACAGAAGACTCCTTTCGTGAATGGAAGAGAAGTTTGGATCCAAGCCCATGATTTTAAGGAATACTGTTGTCTTTCAAAGTGTAAAGGGGGGGGGAGCAACCTTTACATTTTTTTCACGTATACCCCACTTTTCTCCCTAATGGGGGCACAAAGTAGCTTACATCCTCCGTTTTGTCCTCACAACAACCTTAAGTTAGGCTGAGAGAGTGTGACTGGCCCAAGGTCACCCAGTAACCTTCTATGGTAGAGTGTGATTTGAAACTGTGTCTCCCAGATCCTAGTTCGACACTCACACCACTACACCCCACACTCAGTATGAGAGAAATGGCAGATTATAGATAATCACCCTGGTAAATCAGCAGAATTTGCTTTCTTTCCGTACAATGATTTCTGACTGCAATGAATTTGGGGCAAGTTAGCATTTCTGGGTGTGGGACTGGACACGCTCCAAACATGCTACTGCCAACTAAAAAAACAAAACAGGACTCACTAACTCTAGGCAAGCTCTAGTTTTATGTATCAAATGACATAATAGTTCTTTAAAGATTTATCTTAGCTTCACTGCAGAACCATTTGGCCTATTAAAAATGAAGGAAAGGACACCTCGTATCAGGCGAACATTACACAACAAAGGTCACAGCGGCAGTCAACATTCATTCAAAGCAGCTCTCTCACTGAACAAAAGAAACATGACCCCAAAGTACAAGACCACAGCAGATGTGAATTACTACCAGTAAGTAACAATAAGCCTTTCAGGAGACTCTTGTGAATTAAAAACTGATCTACAGCCAAGAACATGGTGATACAATACAGCCGGGTGATGCTCCTATTCTTGGAACATTACTACCATGTAAAAGGATATGTCCAGTATTCCAAACCTATCTACAAATCAACTGCCTGACAGGAAGAAATAAAGCAAAAACAAGAAAATGTAAGTCTTTTTGATTTCAATAAGACCGTCTCCCAAGTAAACGTATTAAGGCGTACACTGGCATATATTTGCATTGTAAACTTTGCACTTAGATGATTTTAGTTTTGTTATGATCATATCAAACCCCTCTACATAGTGTAGAATGATGTTCAACCAAAGCTTGATGGTCTCCACTCTCCACTGAGACAAGCTTTGTGTGTGTAACAGAATGATGTTCAACCAAAGCCTGATGGTCTCCACTGAGACAAGCTTTGTGTGTGTAAAGTGCCATCAAGTCACAGCTGTCTTATGGCAACCCTGTAGGGTTTTTAAGGCAAGAGACATTCAGAGGTGGTTTGCCATTCGCTGCCTGTGCGTAACGGCCCTGAACTTCCTTGGTGGTCTCTCATCCAAATACTAACCAGGGCCAACCCTGCTTCACTTCCAAGATCTGAGAAGCACCAGCAATATATCTGCCAATGTTCCCTCTAAGGTGTGGAGTCTTGTGAGCAAGAATTCTACTTTGTGACCTACTGGCATTAAAGTTGTGAGCAAGCAATTTGGCTACTGCATAAATTAGTTTGCTCTGGAGCCATCCTTCCTGAGTGAAGACAAAAATCTGTGAGCTTGAAGCTAAAAACCTGTGAGCTAGCTCACAATAATACAGCTTAGAGGGAACACTGATCTGCACTGTGCATTTCTCGATGATATTCTGAGCTAATATAAAGACATATATTCTGCAGTTTCAGCATAAAATGCCAAGAGGAGCCTACTATTCAATCAAACGCTAGTTCAGTAAGTTCTGCTTGTCTTCGGCCCCTGCCACACGGGGGAAAAAAGAACGGCCGAAGTGCGGCTTTTTAAAGTTGCACCAAAAGGGACACGTGGCGGCGGGATCAGATAGATCCCCTGAGCTGCCGCACAGTTGCTCCCCGGCACGATCAGATGCCGGGGGAAAGCCACTGCAGGGAGAGCGAGGCAGCCGAACTGCACATGTGTGCGCGTGCGCAGTTTGGCCGGGAGACTCGATTGCTCCTGCAGACGGACGCGCCGGTGATCTCACGGCTGCACTTGCCGCGCCATTCCAGGTTGGTGCTTCCTTTTACTTGGGTTTTTTTTTTTTTTTTTGCAGCGGGTTTTAGGCCGGAAGGGACGGATCGGGGACAGGTGCATGCCGATTCCCAGATGTTGCGGTGTGCTCGCGCCCGTTTGCTCCGCCCCCCTCCGTCCGTCTTCCGGCCGAAAGCCTCCCATGTGACCGGGGCCTTCAACAGCTTTTCTCTTGTTTGCTACTGCTTCCTTCTGCTCCTCCTCCACCGGTGGGAGAAAGTCAGCAAAATATAATTCAGCAAAGCACAATTCAGAAAGAGAGGAAAGTGGGATAGCCCCTCCATGCTCACTTCAGGAATGTGAAAGTGGGTAGCCCCTTCATGCGACAGGCATCCAGCTATTGGCCCGATCTACATCTAGCATTTGCTCCACTGTTTTACCAAACCCACACTGGAACAGAAATACCCTTCTGCATTACATGCGACTTTCACTTTGATTGTCAGATTTATGGCAGGGTCCAAACTGCATGCCACTTTCACTTCATTTGATGGTTTTATGCAGGGCTCTTTTTGTAGAAAAAGCCCAGCAGGAACTAATTAGCATAATAGGCCACACCCAACAGCAGAAACTCATTAGCATGTTAGTCACGCCCTTGCCAGCACAGCTCATTAGCACATTAGGACGCACCCCCATGTTACCAGAAGTGTGGTTATCCAGCCACACCCACCTTTTGCTTGTTATTCTGTTTACCTTGTTTGTTGTCAAAACCCAGGGCTTTTTTTGTAGCAGGAACTCCTTTGCATGTTAGGCCACACACCCCTAATGTAGCCAATCCTAATGAGTTTCTGCTGTTAGGTGTCGCCTATTATGCTAATGAGTTCCTGCTGGGCGTGGCCAACTTGGGAGCCAGCCAGAACTCCGTTCCTGTGCGTTCCTGCCCAAAAATAGCCCTGGTTTTATGGAACTGGATTTATGGCCATTTTATGGCCATTCAGGGGTGACTCTGCAATCAGTACAGTGTTGGCCCGGGGTATTTGAATGTGGCTTTGAGCCGCATCTTTTTCTGTTCGAGTGTGGGTTTGGTAAAACAGAGCAGCAAGTAGGTGAACTGACAGACTTAGGGTCAATAAAAGGATCTTGCTCAAATTATGATTCCAGAGTATCAAATAATGGCCAAATATTCTTAAGAGTCAGCTTGGTGTAGTGGTTAAGAGAACTCTGATCTGGAGAACCAGGTTTGATTCCCCACTCCTCCACACAAAGCCAGATGGGTGACCTTGGGTCAGTCACAGCTCTCTCAGAGCTCTCTCAGCCCCACCTACCTAACTGGGTGTCTCTTGTGGGGAGAGGAAGGGAAGGAGACTGTAAGCCGCTCCAAGACTCCTGCAGATAGTGAAGAGTGGAGTATAAAACCAACTCTTCTTCTTAAACTATCAACTTTATTAAGAACAAAAAATGAATACTTTAATTATTAACATGTTTGATACCTGCTATCTGTAAGGAAGCAGTTTTTCTGTTCCACTCACATGGACTCCCACCTGCCGCACAGAGCACAGACTAAGCCCAGATTTCCCCAGGAGCAAGAACTAGGCCTTATATACATCTAAGTTCTACTGAAGTTAATGAGAAAAATTAGTCCTGACTAATGTTAAGTCCCAGGGATTCAACAAAATATGTGTACAACCAACTCTATCTGGATGAGAAACAATCGTGTTATCAAATCAGGATTTCATTTTTAACACATTCGCTACTACAGACACTCTTGGCATGCACTAGTATTTCAAATGAGATCTCAGGGACTGCTGGAGGTCCACAGCCCTTTAAAATGAGAGGGGGCAAATACTTCTAATGTCCATCAAAGTACTGTGAAAACAGATCCTTCTCTGTTTTCCACTGTTATTTAACACCTATATGCACCCCCTTGCCCAGTTGGTCCAAGGGTTCAGGCTGGGGTGTCACCGGTACACTGATGACACCTAGCTATATCTGCTGATGGATGGCCGGCTGGACTCTGCCCCAGATATTTTGACCAGAGGCCATGACTGGTTGGCTGGGTCAGAGTTGACTGAAATTAAATCCAATGAAGATGGAGGTCCTGTGTATACCCTTAACCAAAGAATGGTACACTCCTTCTATTTCTATCTGGGATGGTCGTCCTCTTCGACTGAGTGCACACCTTTGGGAGGGACGCACATGAAGTGGTGAGGGAGGTAGGGGACACCCGCCCAGCCAGCCAGATCAGCCGAATCAACCCTGGCAATCAATGGGGTGACAGATGTCGCAGCCAGATCGCACTCACATCAGTGGTCCTGTGTCTGAACAGTGGGGGAATGGGTCTGGGAATCCACCTCCCAACCCTTGATGGGGTGCCATTAGTGCCAGAGCCAGTGGTGAGGAACTTAGATGTGATGCTGGATGCCTCACTTTCAATGCAGGCCCAGGTCACAATGCTGCCAGGTCAGCCTTTTATCATCTTGGCTGGTCAGGCAACCGGTTCCCTACCTTTCCTCCTGCAACCTAGCCACAGTGATCCATGCAATGGTCACCACCAGACTGGACTACTGCAAGTCGCTCTATGCAGGGCTGCCCTTGACCCTGACCCAGAAACTTCAGCTGGTGCAAAATGCAGCGGCGCGCCTCCTGTCTGGGTGTGTCAGCTGCACTGGCCACAAAGACATCTGCTTAGCCTTGGCCAGGGCCAGGGCTGAAAAGGCCTGATGGAACACACTCCCCAGCAAGATCAGGGTCCTGCAGGACCTATCCAGGCCTTTGGTTGAGGCAGCGGGTGTCTATTCCATCAGCTTCCCCTGCTTCACCCCACTCCTCTTTATCAGATGTACTATTGGTGGGGTGAACGTTCACCTCCCCAACTTCCTGATCCACCTGAGCATTTACTACAGGCGCTTCCGGGGCCTTGGGGTTTGTTGGCCCTCTTGGGAGTTACCGTATTTTTCGGACCATAAGACGCACTTTTTCTTCAAAAAAAAGTGATGGAAAAAGAGTGTGCGTCTTATGAACCGAATGTGGGACATGCCCATGGCAAAAGTTAAGAGTATTGCAAGCGTCCAGCCAGCAGGGCTCTCTCTCCTTCCCGCGCTCAGCCATCCAGCCATCCAAAGAATGCTTCCCCCCCCCGCCCCCACTGCTGAGGTCCTCTCAGCTTTTTAGCCTCCAGCACACAGAGCAAACATCTTCCGCCCCCCCCCCCCCCCCCCCCCCCCCCGCTTTGAAGGGCCCGAGGGGGAAGCCCCACCCCCAACACCCACAGCCATCCATCTCTCTCCCTTTAAGTGTGCGGAACCCGTGTTTCCTCCCAAGCCAGTTCTCCGCAAGCTTGCAGGGAAATGCCAGCTTTGTGCTCTTAAAAGGGAAACGCGGCTGCTCTTAAAGGGGAAACGCCGGCTTCTGCATTTAAAAGGGAAACGCTGGCTCCTTTAAGTGCAGGGAACTGCCGTTTCTGGAGATCCGGCGCATGGGCGGCTGGGGGGGGGGCAGATGTCCCCAACATGACATCATCACGTCGGGGATGCCCCGCCCCCTCCAGGAACGCCCCCAAAGTCCCCCGCTGGGGGTGGAAGATGGACTTGGCAACCCTAGGTGGGACAGAAATACTATAAAATACATGAATAAATAAACAGAAATTGAATCTCTGCTTCAGAGAAGAGAGCAGAAATGGCTTCCCCTGCTTTCAAATGGTGAAAACATGTAGAGTTGCTGTGACCTACAGTCATCTAGCACCTAGACTGCTTATCTAATTATTGAGGATATTTCTATGCCACCTCTTCAAAACAATATAAAAAACTAGCCACAGGACATAAATAGTGTAAAAAAGGTATCCATAAAACAGAAGCCAATCACTAAAAAAGCTGGTCAGATAAAACCTCTAATCAAAACCATAGCCAAAAAAAAATGTTTTTTGGCCTTGTGCCTAAAACAAAGCAAAGTAGGTGCCAGACTCTCACTGGCAACCCCCGCAGCCCCCTGTTGCTCTGTCAGCCAGCAGGAGAAAAATAAATTCAAAAAGCTGCATGGGCACAATGGTATTACTTTACTTGCAGGGAAAATCCAGAAGTGACATCTTGCCACTCTAGGAATTGCTGGAAATGACATCGTGAAACCACACAGCTTCTGGTGATTCCTAGAGCAATGTGACATCATTTCTGGGTGACATAATGGCATTACTCCAACAGGTTTTTTAAAATTTATTTTTCTCCTGCTGGCCAACAAGGGGATGGCGGGCAGTTGGGGTTGCCAGCAGGATGTGTCCTGCCATAGTAGGAGACTTGTGCATATAACAACACAGTCAAAAAATGTAACACTGTACCCAAAAATACTTGACACTTGATTCAAAACATTCTTATATTAACAGTGTAGTACACTAAATAACCATTCAGATCTGTTCCAAAGACACCAATGTAAATAGTCCAATACAGTTCAACAAACTCCTAACAGTTGATAATTATCCACAAAACTAAGAGGAGTAACAGTTGACAGATGTCCACAAAACACAGTTGCTAAAAGGTGTGGCAATGGACCGCCCGGGTTCCTGTCTGTTTCCTTTCAGGACTTCGTCAGGTCACCTCCAGTGATGGAGCACCAAGCTCTACATATTTCTCTTGACCGTATACAGCAGTCTATATCTATAACCCTAACCCTGTTTAGAGTACTACACTGTTAATATAAGAATGTTTTGAATCAAGTGTCAAGTATTTTTGGGTAGTGTTACAGTTTTTGACTGTATTGTTATATGTACAACCCTCTTTGCTGTACTTCCATTTATGTATTCTAGACCTTAATAGTAGGAGATTTGGCAACCCTAGTTCCAGAGGCCCACTTTACAACACTAGGCAGAAAATGCACTGATTAGTTGCAGCCCTAGGTACTACAGGACCCCCCTAGGAACTGTAACTGGCTGAATGGCACCAAGTAGGTACTGTCCTACTACAGTCATCACAGTCATTTCAGGAATATAATTGAACTGGTTTTCACTCTGTTTCCCAATGCAAAGGATTTCACCAGAGAAAGATGCCTCTCTACATCCATAGACAATAATAGCTAATTATAGCCTGGATGAATCACAAGCGGGAATTAAAATTGCTGGGGAAAAGATCAACAACCTCAGATATGCAGACGATACCACTCTAATGGCAGAAAGTGAAGAGGACCTAAAGAGCCTCTTGCTCAGGGTAAAAGAGGAGAGCGCAAAAGTGGGCTTGAAGCTCAACATCAAAAAAACTAAGATCATGGCATCCGGTCCCATCACTCCTTGGCAAATAGAAGGGGAAGTCATGGAAGTAGTGACAGACTTCACGTTCCTGGGATCCCAGATCACTGCAGACTGTGACAGCAGCCATGAAATTAAAAGACGCCTGCTCCTTGGGAGGAAAGCGATGGCGAACCTAAACAGCATGATAAAAAGTAAAGACATTACCCTGCCAACAAAAGTCCGCATGGTCAAAGCAATGGTATTCCTAGTAGTCATGTATGGCTGCGAGAGTTGGACTATAAGGAAGGCCGAGCGCCAAAGAATAGATTCTTTTGAACTATGGTGCTGGAGAAGACTCTTGAGAGTCCCTTGGACTGCAAGAAGATCAAATCAGTCAATCCTAAAAGAAATCAACCCTGACTGTTCCCTGGAAGGCCAGATAATGAAACTGAAGCTCAAATACTTTGGCCACCAAATGAGAAGGGAGCACTCACTGGAGAAGACCCTGATGCTGGGAAAGATTGAAGGTCAAAGAAGACGGGGACGGCAAAGGATGAGATGGTTAGACAGTGTCATAGATGCAACGAACATGAAATTGAGCAAACGTCAGAGGACAGCGGAAGACAGGAGGGCCTGGCGGGAGATGGTCCATGGGGTCGCGAAGAGTCGGACTCGACTGTGCAACTGAACAAAAACAAATAGCTTTGAGCGGAATTACAACTGATATTCAGCTGTGTGATGATTGTCCATTGCCTATAAGAAACTCTGAAGTATTTTCCAGTCCTCTTTCCACCCTTGTTCAGCCAAATTCTGACCAGGTCAAGATATTTTGATATTTTGAGCAACTCGATCAAGTAAGGTTCATTCCCACCCTATACTTTGTCCTTATTATTAACAGATTGCTGTAACCTATATACAGGCAATCACACAACTACCCAACAACTTGACATGTATAAATTGAGCCTTTTCTGGCCCATCACATTCTACATCTCCCTGCCATTCTGATTAGTCAGTCAAAAATGTAACCAATTAAGTTACTACAAGACTTCAGCATCAATGAATGCAAATAAAATCAAGGATTAAATAAAGCTGAGCTAAAAGGCTGGGGGAAAAACCCAAGCAAGGCAAAAGAAGCAAGGTATATGCAGGCACTCCATATTTAAAGATATATTGTAATATATATGCACATATTTAGAGGTTACAGTATTTGTTGTAATAAATTCTGTTCTCGCTTTCAGTGCAACTAAAGCAAATCTTGCAACCTTGAAAGCTACACATTTCTGTCCGTTAGACAGAAGGTGAATTATTTTGACTAAATCACTAGAATTAGCCAAACCGTCAACAGTGACTCAGTGAATTTCTTATTGGGTTAAATATACATCTCAGAACAGAATATACAATTCTGACTTAGACTGTTCATCTGGCATTTCCATCATTGTCACATAAGGCATTAATTAAAAGCAATAATCCAAGTGTTCAATGTTAAACTCAGAAAAAGGCCTGTGTTTACTTTACTTAGAAAACTTTTGAGTAAGTGATATTTCACATATTAAAAAAGCAAATCCAGCTTTGCCACCAGACAGACATTCAACAGAGAATTTATCTAGACGACTATATGTATGTACTCTAGATGAGTGTGCCTATACAATGGAGAGAACAATGTTTACTTATATCCCACTTCCCCCCCTGACTGGGGACTCAAAGTGGCTTTTCACATGGTTCTTTCCTCCTCCACTTAATCCTTACAACAACAACCTTGTGAGACTAGGTTAGGATGAGAGATTGTGATGGGCCAAGGTCACCTGGTAGGCTTCCATGGTGGAAAGGACCAATTGTCCCAGGACGTTGTCTGACACTCTAAACACTACACCACACCAGACCTCAAAAGGCATGCATTCTAGTGCAATGCTTAAGCATGTTTACTCAATGGAGTTTACCTCCTAATAAGTGTGTGTAGGTTTGCAGCCTGTGTCACACTGATTTGTCACTTAGGACAAAGGATGGGCACAAACTGGCTAATGAACTAAAATGATGTTAGCAAACTTAAGAGCCACCACAAACTTGCACAAATTTTGGTGCAGTCTGTGATGGTTCGTAAACCCCTGCTTTCTGCTCTTCACAAAAAACAGCTGAGCGGCAGGGAGCGCCATATTACCACAGTCCATATTATCACAAAAGTCCCATGACTTTTCACAGGGAGCAAAAAGCAGGATTTAAATGGCTTTGACCCATTTAAACTAAACAGCTGTTTGGAAGCCCCAGCAGAAAGCAGAGGTTTAAACTTTAAATGGCTCACAAACCGATATGAACAGGGTTGGTTCTCAAACCAATCTCTCAGTTTGTATGGGTTCATGGCTCGGTTCATGGTTCAGCCACAAAACACAAGCTTAACCACAAAAATGCTGTTTGTGCCCATCCCTACTTAGTACTACACCTAAGACCATGTAAAGTGGTTTAAGGATGGGACTTGAGAGCTCTATGGATATTCTGAACACTACAGTTATATTAGCAGTCAATACTGTTTCTTCTGTTAAATTAATTCATTTGCTTCCTCATGCTTCATGTTTAAAGAAAGAACTAATCCTAGAACTTAATTAAGTTTTCAAAACAACTTTTGCTTACTTCAAATTTTAAAAAACAGTAATCCATATTACAAGTATCACTCATAGGCATAGGAAGTATAAGACACTGAACACAAAAGAATAAAGGCCCCGGTCACACAGAAAGTTTGCTGCGCAAAAGGCACGAATGTCTGGCGGATTTTCGGGGCACGATCACACCGCAACATCTGGGAAGTGTAGCGCACCTGTGGCCAACCCGTGGCATCCCGCCGAAGATGTGGAGTTAAAAAGTACCAAGGAAAGTGCACTAGTATCCAGAAAACGCGCAGCACAGGCGGGCGTCTAATCACAGGAGCACTAATATCCCGTGGGATCCGGCGCACGTCCACATCCTGTCGCAAACCGGATGTTTTTCGTAAGCGCATGCGCACAAACACGAAACTGAAAGCAGTGCTGCTCTGCAGAACTGTGCATGCGCACAAACACGAAACACTTGTGTGATTGTGCCGTGCCGCTTCTTTGCCACGCTGCAGCATCGCCTTGTGATCGCCAGCTAACAGCCAAAGCACGGAGACTCAGGGGACCATGTGATTGGGCTACCGCGCTTTATTTTGCTCTGGGACAAACAGCCACGCCTCCCCCCCCCCAGTTATCCTGCCCCGTGGGCCCGGGGCCAAAAACAAGCAAACAATGAAGCAGATGTCAGAGAACTTTAAATTTAACATCTCCCCTTATTCATTTTACTCAAGTTGAATAATTTCGTTTATTATAGCATTATTCATAATTAAGCTCACGAAAGACAGCTTTAGATAAATGTATGTGAAGAAATAACAGGATTATCTCTCAGGATTGTACGGTAAGAAAACCTTAAATGCAAGTTGTGAGCATTTGAAACTGCAAGAACATTTACAGTAATTATTTCTGACTACATGCTGATTGCAAGATAACACATAAATAACATTTGCCATTCAAACACTTCTATTCTTATTAGAACATCTCTAGAATATATACAAAGAATGATAATTTAGGAACATTTTGTACCCCAGGAATCATTCTTTAATTCTCAGAATCATGACAGAGTTTATAACTAAAAAAAAATTGTTTGAAATACATCTTTTACCATTTAGTTTTCCGAAGCAAAGTGTAGCATGATGTAGCTTATAGCCATGCTTTTTATTTCCTTACCAAGGGCTAATTGCTCAAGCATCAGTGACTTCTACTATTGTGTAGGAAGTATGTACTGCTTCCCAAATAAATTATCATCATCATTATCTATAGTTCACCTTTCTCTTTGGGACTCAAGGTGGATTACAAGTGTGATACAAAAAGAACTCTTCAGTCAATAAGTAAAAGAATCCATCAATCAATAAGTGGACTACAAGATATGATAACAATATCTGAATTTAACAGCAAAGATGTTTCATAAAACAAAATAATGTAGTTGGGCTGGGACTGTGGAACAGGGAGAAAGAAACAAGAACAACACAAGCAAAGATATCTGTTTAAGGCAACAAGACAATTAGTGTCAGAAAAACTTTATCTCCCTTATAAATAAAAGCCGAATGGTGGTGCCACTTCTCTAGAACATTCCACACGCTCCAAAATCAATTCGCTCTCTGATCTGTCATTCAGAGGGTCTCCCTATCCACTGGCTGCTTTGCCTGAGTCCTGCCTCCAACATTCTAAACATTTTGCTGTTCCTCTCCCCCCCATAGCCAATCAGAACACAGAGGTTATTTGCATATGCAGCCTCATTGGCCTCTGCCTCGGAACACAGAGGTTGTTTGCATATGCAGCTTGATTGGCTTTTGCCTCTAACATTCTAAACAGTTTTCTGTTCTGAGGTAACATGTGTCCAATCTCCAGGTGAGGGCTGGAGATCACTCAGAATTACAACTGCTTTCCAGATGGCAGAAATCAGTTCCCCTGGAGAAAATGGTGGGCTCTGTATCCTTATATGCTGCTGAGGTGGCCCCCATATGACAGCCAACGTGACGTAGCAGTCAAGGCTTCAGAGCATGGGAGAGGCTGCAGGTGTGTGGGGGGTGGAAAGCTGAAGAGTGAGGGGGAAATAAAGGTAGGTTGATGATTGGTTGGGCAGGAGATAGGGTTGCCAACTCCAGGTGGGAAATTCCTGGAGATGTGAGGGATGGAGCCTGGAGGGGGTGAGGTTTCAGGAGGCGTGGGACCTCGGACAGGTACAAAGCCATAGACTCCACCCTCCAAACCAACTATTCCCTTCTGGGGAACCATCATTGCCAATCTCCAGGTGAGGGCTGGAGATCACTCAAAATTAAAACTGTTCTTTAGATAGCAGAGATCAGTTCCTCTGGAGAAAATGGTGGACTCAGTGTCATTATGCCCTGCTGAGGTCGCCTCAGCAAATTGACACTGAGTGTCCAAGACCAGGGCACCCGCCCAGAGCCTCTTTCTAGAGGCTGTTGTATTTATTTCCACAACAGGCCTTTTTCCTAGTCCCTAATAAAAATCTAAGATGCACCATTACATTGCAGCTTTGCAAGAATTCTACAAGAATGCCCTCCTGAACTATTCTGTTTCTGTACATTTTGTGAAACAACAGAAGCACAGAGTCCTTCCTAATAGCCTTGGGGACACCTTTCCACAAAGTACAAGCCACCACAGAAAACATGCATGAACAGGCAGTTGCTAATTTTGCACATTGCAGGGTGGCACCTTCAGGAAGCCTTGCTCAGAGGGACTAAGCTGTCACAGTGGAATACAGCAAGAGAGGTGGTCCTGCAGGTTTGTGGGTCAAATGGCCAAGGGCTTTGTAAGTGATACCTAGAACTTTGAACTGAATCCTATCCTTGACAATGGAGTGTCTGCAGAAAGCGAGTGATATACAGGTCCTGCTTGGCACCCAATAGTAGGCAGGCTGCAGCATTCTGTACCAGCCCATTTCCAACTTGTCTTTAAGCAAATCACTTTTAGGTAAAGGTTTCCCTTGCTCAAAAGCCAGTCGAATCCGATTCTAGGGATGCGCAGTTCCCCCGGGTGAGGTGCAGGGGGCGGGGCACATGATGAAGCTCCGCCCCCTGCTTCCGGCCGCCCCGCTTCCAGCCCTCATTCAGCCAGGAGGAGGCAGGAGAAGAGGGAGGGTAAGTTGCTTCCTCCCCGCCTCTCCCCACCCCTGCCTGCCTGGGGCCAGGGAGGGCCTTGGCGGGGCTTCCTCGCACTCCCGCTGGCCTTGCAGGTCCACCGCCAGGTCCCTGATGTCAGGGGGTGTGGCATATGCTAATGAGTTATGCTAATGAGTTCCCCTAGCTCTTTTTCTATGAAATGACCCCTGGTGGTGCTTATCTCCGTTTCAAAGCCGAAGAGCCAGCGCTGTCTGAAGACATTTCCGTGGTCATGTGGCTGGCATGACTAAACACCAAGGTGCATAGAACGCTGTTACCTTCCCACTGTAGTGGTACCTATTTATCTACTTGCAATTTCTTGCTTTCGAACTGCTAGGTTTACTCTCATGTTAAAAGAAAGGATCCAACTGAACTAGAATGTAAATGTGACTGGAATAGACTATTATCATCTCTGCATAAGCCAAACCTGAGCCTTCTTTGTTTCGCCCTGGATACTGTTGCAGCTACATTAGGGTATTTTTCTCTGTATACTATAGGCCATGAGTATTTTTTAAAAAAAAAATACATTGGGAAAGAGGAGTGAGAGAGGAAATAAAATCAACATTGTGGTGATAGCTGCCACAGAAACGTTATTTTGATCTGGCCAACCAATTAGGTCTCCCACCGGGCCCCACCCATTTTCTAAAATCACTTGGTGGGCACCAGGAAATATGTTGCTGGGCACCACGGTGCCCAAAGAAGCCATATTAGGGACCCCTTGCTATAGCCTATCCCTGAGCTTCTGTGCATAAAAACCTTACTTGTGGGAAGTAAGAAGCTTGTCCATCAGGTCATTTCTCCTACCGTTCTTGAAGCCATGTGATTTATATGTAGCCCAAACATATTTCAGGCCAGATTTTCCTTTCAGAGTTCTGATTTTAATTAATGTGATCCAAAATAGCCCCTTCAGTCTCATCCAGTGATCTTCAACATTTACATATCTAGGACTCACCTTTAACTCCCAGGTGGAAGCATGGGACCCACTGAGATGCAAACATGTGGCAGGAAGCAACAAGACATCATACCCATGTGACATCAATGTAAAGTGACAGGAAGAGGAGAAGTTCTCCCTGTGTTAAAAAGTAATTCTCTCTACCTTTGCTGCCCTTCTCAGCATGCCTGCACACAAAAGCCTATACCCAGAATTAAACTTTGTTGGTCTTAAAAGGTGTTACTTGACTCAAACTTAGTCCAGAGAAAACAGCTCTGGAGGACCCTGTCTGCTTACAGGCTTCTGTCCCTTCATCCATTGGAGGCATTCTCCATCTACTCACTTACACCATCCTGCTTTTCTATGCACCATATATCTTCTTTAGAAAAGGTTGTCAACACTCTAAGCTGAACATGGGGTTGCCTCCAAAGTAAGGAAATAGAAACTACAGGACTTGGGGAGCATCTCCTTTCTCCCTTCACCACGACATCATCTTTTACTTTCTAGAATGTCTCCACAGCCTCTCCCCTTTTCCTGTTTTCTTCCCTCCTTCCAATCATCACCAGCCAACCTGCATGAGCAGACAACATGGGTTTTTTTTATTTTGGAGGGAATTTAAACCCACCAATATATTGTTTTTAAGGGTGTCAGATTCTTCTGCAAGCCTGTTTGCAGAACTATCTTTTTAGTGTCAGTGTGGCCCCAATCTGTGGATTTAGATATCCTCAGATGAGGGCCACACTTGAGAAAGATAGACACTATTATGAACCTTTGAGCAAAAAAAAAAGTTGAATATAAACTGGTTCAAAATAATCTGAAACAGGAACCAAAACTTCCTAATTAAAAAAAAATATTCAACCCCCCCCCAATTAGTAATAACTTTTTGTCAAAGACTTAACCAACCTTTTCTTAGATGACAATGCCTGTTAAAACACTAACGGAAGTGCAGTTAACTAGAGTTCATCGTATTTTCTTCATATGTGCTCCCCCCAGATCAAAAACTGAAAATACAAATAATTCATTCCTGACTTTTAAATTCTATCCCCCTGCTCTTCCGTTCTAAATAAACACTGATAAAAATTAGTTTGCTATAAATTGATCCAGTTGTGATGAAGGCAAAGGGAATTTATGAAGGAACAGCATTTTGGATGTCATTCAAATGTACAGTAGATAAAAAACGGCTGATGCTGATACCAGCAGTTTTAGTATGCTGCATCTTATTATAACCTTTGCTTCACTTCATCGCCTTCCATCATAAGCCTTGTTGTCTGAACAGGACTGCTATGCAACTGAACCATACAATTCCGATTCAGAGAGCTGGATTCTTTTCACTGCCTTGCTGGTATCTTCAAAATTACCGCACATAAACTGGACCAAAGCATTTGAAAGACATCACAGAGGACTGATGGTGCCATCCTAAGCAGAGTTACACACTCCTAACTCCACTAACTTCAATGATAAAAGTTGCTAATTCTGGGTTAGGAAATTCCTGGAGATTTGGGGGTAGAGCCTAGAGAGGCTGGCGCCCAGGGAGAGGATACCAGCAGTGAAGTATAACGGCACAGAGTTCAATTCCCAAAGCAGCCATTTTCTCCAGGGAAACTGATATCCGTAGACTGAGGACCAGCTGATTACAGCTCTCCAGGTCCCACCTGGAATTTGGCAAGGCTATCTTAGAGGGCTGTAATTCTGTTTAAGAGGTCACAGGCTGTGGAAGGTCGGTAGTTCAGCAGTTCGAGACCCGAGTGTGCCGCATGACAGAGTAAACTCCCGTCTCTAGTTCCAGCTCCTGCCAACCTAGCAGTTCGAAAGCAAGAAATTGCAAGTAGATAAATAGGTACCACTTCGGTGGGAAGGTAACAGTGTTCCGTGCGCCTTGGTATTTAGTCATGCCGGCCACATGACCACGGAAATGTCTTCGGACAGCGCTGGCTCTTCGGCTTGGAAACGGAGATGAGCACCGCAACCCTAGAGTCAGACTCGACTGGCTTTCGAGCAAGGGAACCTTTACCTTTACCTTTATTAGTGGAGTAACGAATGGAGAAACAAATGCCTTCAGTTCCAGGTAGCTGATGAGAAAGCGCTGTTCCTGACAGAGTAAGGGGCTAGAAATATACAATTTCTAGAAATGTTGAGCCATGGTGGAATTTTTTTTAAAGGGAGAGGAAAAACCAGACATTTTGAAGGAAACTGCAATACCTTCTTACTGAACATAAAGTTATTTCACTTCTGTAACTACTTGGCTATGGTCAGGCCTCACCTGCAGTCAGGCTTCCCAAGTACTTACCGTGATTCAGCGGGGGACACAGACGTCCTCGCAGGATCATTCCTGCGGGGACAACAGACGCGCCGCACCATGCCGTCGCCAGGAAGTGACGCCGGGCGACGCTTTGGCAATGGGGCTGGAAACTCGATGGTACCATCGAGTTTCCAGCCCCATTGCCAAAGCGTCGCCCGGCGTCACTTCCTGGCGACGGGCATGGTGCGTTACAGGGAGGAATGGTCCGGCCAGGGAGCATATTTCCCCCGCCGGATCGTGGTAAGTACTTGGGAACCGTACCTGCAGTACTGTGTCCAGTTTTGGGCACCACATTTTAGGAAGGATGTTGACAAGCTAGAGCGTGGCCAGAAGAGGGCAACCGGGATGGTGAGAGGGTTGGAATCCAAGTGTTATGAGGAAAGGCTGAAAGTTGGGTATGTTTAGCCTGGGAAAGAGAAGGCTTAGAGGGGACATGATTGCAGTCTTCAAGTATTTGAAGGGCTGTCATGTAGAAGATGGAGCAGATCTATTCTCTCTTGCTCCGGATTGCAAGACTAGATCTAATGGGTAGAAATTACAAGGGAGTGATTACCGGCTAAATATCAGGAGAAACTTCCTAACTGTAAGAGTGGTTGAGCAGTGGAACAGACTACCTCGGGAAGTGGTGGATGCTCCTTCGCTGGATGTTTTCAAGCAGAGGCTGGACGACCATCTTTCAGGTATGTTGTAGGGCTATCTTTCAGCTATGCTCCTGCAGAGTGCAAGGGGTTGGACTAGATGACCTGCAAGGTCCCTTTCAACTCTAACATTCTATGATTCTATACTTACAACTGACTATTTAATACTTAGCACAATTTTATGTGCATATTTTTATGGCATATTTATAAAGAAGAGTAAATTTTTATACCTTGCTTTTCTCTACTTAAGGAGTCTCAGTGGCTTACAATCACATTCCCTTCCCCTCCCCACAACAGGTACCTTGTGAGGTAGGTGGGGCTGAGAGAGTTCTAAGAGAACTGTGACTGGCCAAAGGTCACCCAGCAGGCTTTATGTGGAGGAGTGGGGAATCAAACCCGGTTCTGTAGATTAGCATTCACTGCAGAATAGAGCCTATTTATGTATTTCAAAAGTAAAAATGTCTATTTTCTATAAGCAATATTGTGACTATACCCTGAAAAGCTGAAAAGTCCAGTACTTTAGCTCAGGTATCGTAGCTTTTGCCATCTGAAAGTTAGTAAAAGCCAAAAGCTAAAATAGGAAACAACTTTCATAGTAAAAAAAAAGAAGGTGTATTATTTGGGGGGAAAGGTCACAACAGGCCTAGCAGCATGGTTTGATACTGAATTAAACTTTATTACATTGAAAAAATTGAAAAAGGAATGTGTTATCACACACATTACCAGTATTAGTCACATTCAAACAATGAACATTTTCCCATAATATGTTGTATATGTTTACAGTATGCATTGGGATTAATACTTAATGCTGTAAATTGTCTTACATTAAAGAAACAACCAACAACTTCATACTACTTATGCTGAGTAACACCTTATCTTTTAAAGCAATTTGTTCTTCTGAAAGAGAAAATTCTAAAAGAGAAAATATTTCATAGCCTTTATAAAAGAGCTCCTAAATATTTCTAATTTTTTTCGCTTGAAAAACTGGGAGGGGGGAGTTCTTGGGAAACAAAAGAAGAAAATCTTTCCCTCATTCTTCCCTGTTTTCTTCCATGCTTTTACATCTATACAATGGGCTGTAAAGGACGAAAGGAAGACCAGTGGTCTCAGTTTTTGGAGCTACCAAAGAAAGTGGAAGATGAATTGGGAAACAGCAGTTCCTCTTCCTGGCACTGGGTTTATATGTTTTATTCATCTACAGCATCTTTACTGCCAACCTAGCAGTTTGAAAGCAAGAAATTGCAAGTAGATAAATAGGTACCACTTCGGTTGGAAGGTAACAGTGTTCCGTGCGCCTTGGTGTTTAGTCACGCCGGCCACATGACCACAGAAACGTCTTCAGACAGCGCTGGCTCTTCGGCTTTGAAATGGAGATGAGCACCGCAACCCTAGAGTCGGACTCGACTGGCTTTCGAGCAAGGGAACCTTTACCTTTTTACAGCATCATTTCCCTCTTTTTCTTTTGTGCCCTACTCCTGCTTTTAAAGAACATTTTCTCAGTCTGAACTTATTTAGAGTCCAGTGGCTGCTTTAAGACCAACAAAGGTTTATTCAAGGTATGAGCTTTCGTGTGCATGCACACTTAATCAGATATCAATCTGAACTTAACCATGATGGGCTATTTAACAAAAAATGTAAAACATACATTTACCTATTTTATGTATCTAACCATGACCTTTCTTTCTATCACACTAATTCCCCAAATTTAAACTGAGTCCAGTGGCTTCTGGGCTGCACAGGTGCTGAAGAACTAACTTTACATCCCAAACTAAGTGATTTGTATCGCAATGGCTGTCTGCCTCCAAAGGACCTCTCTGTACTGGAGTAACCTTGCGGTGGCTAATTAAAAACAGCTGTGCTGACAGAATCCACCATAGGAACAATCAAGGACACCGCCCAGAATTTGACCCCTATTTAACTACCCAATAATATATCATGATCAATGGAAATGCAGGCACAATTTGTTTAAAAAAAGATTTCTGTACAACAGAAAATAGATGTCCCTTTAAAGGGTAACGCTATCTTTCATCTAGACATAAGCCAAGATTTTGAACCTTCTGATGAAATGGATAGCTGATCTGCATTAAAATTGAAATGGCTTTTTTTCCCAGAGAAATCTATGAAAGGCCATGCTTCATAAATTTTCATACTGGGACAACCAGGTGTCTGAAGCAGTTTATCATATCATCTGGTATGGTTCTGCAAGCCCACAATTCCACTTTGAAAAACACTTTACTGTTGCTTGCATGCAAATCTTACTTTTATGGTAACCCAAAATCCAATGAGGCCTAAAACATATAAAGTGCACATAAATAATGACAAAAAGCATATCACAACCATGAACACAAAAGGATAAAGTAAACCACCACGTATGTGCTCAATAGTAGCGTTACTCCTACCAAACCAACTCCAGACCCTAGTTCATGGGAAACCCTGGTTTGCTTAAAATCACAGACCGATTTCCCTTAAGCCACTGCTCCGCCCTTGCAATTCCCCCCCCCCATTACCCACAAGCTGCTGCTCCGCCCTCGCTCTACCTTCTCTCCCCCCCCCATTGTATGTGTCAATTTCCCACTACTTGCTGTGCGGCCGCATTTTGACAAGCAGCTTCACCCGATTTTCCCCGCATCTTTTTGATCCTCAAAAAACAGGATTGAAAAGACACGGGGGAAATCGGGTGAAGCTGTGGGTCAAAATGCGGCCGCACAGCAAGTAGTGGGAAATTGACACATAGAATGGGGGGGGGGAGAGAGAAGGTAGAGCGAGGGCAGAGCAGCAGCTTGTGGGTAATCAGTCACAATCAACAGTGATACAAAGAAACTACTTAGCCATGGTTAAGAAGGGAATGGCTATATGGATGGAGCTGTGTTCTCGACAACAGCTCCTGATTTGTTCGAGAATCTTGGTATTGATCAGGTAACATTTATACCTCACTACACTTACATTAGATTCAGGTAGGTAGCCATGTTGGTCTGAAGCAGCAGAACAAAGCTTGAGTCTAGTGGCACCTTTAAGACCAACGAAGTTAATACAAGGTATAATTTTTCGGGTGCAAGCAAGGTATCTGAAGAAATGTGCTTCCACATGAAAGCTTACACCTTGAATTAAATTTTGGTGGTCTTAAAGGTGCCACTGGATTCAAACCTTGTTCTACATTTACATTAATATAGTTGCAGTGAACTCCCCACCCCAATATAATTAGAATCTTCAAATCCAATATTCAAACAGTGCTGCAGTTTAAAAATTTTCATGAACTGATTAATAACCTCCACAGTCCATAAACTCCAATACAGTCCACTTCATAAACCACCTTAATACACCTTGTATATATCCTCCGTAGTTCTGGTATCAGTTAGAGTAATGGAATTGGTAGGAAAGGACAGGCCACAAGGGCATTTCACAAGTGACCTTTTTTTTATTCTGATCAATCCCACATAAGGATAAAAACATGTGGGAAATGTATCACAGATCATCTTTTGGGAAGAACACACCTATCAGTTTGCTCTGGATACATGCAGCAGGAACCTGCAATCAGCAGCAACTTTCAAACACATACACCTGCTGTATTGTAAATATCTGTATAATAATCACCCACATGATGTGCATAAATGACCCTTATTCTTTGAGGTTTGACTACGTCACAGATGTTGGCTTGGACCTTAACAGTCTTTTCCGTTTGTGCCATTTACTTTCATTTCTGCTTTCAACAAACTTTGCACAATAATTAAAAGCAAGAATCAACAAAGAAAAATCAAGGAAAACATATCCTGGCACCAAGCACCTTCCATAACAGTTTGAAATGAGTGATCTTTTAAAAAGATTGTCTTAAATGCTTCATCTCTTCCCTGGGATGAGCAGTGACTGTCCCTGGTGAAACACTAGGATGCAAGCCGGCTCTAAGAATGGCCTCACCATTTTATTCTAAATATGACACAGGCTCTCTCTCGCTTTCTATGACTTAACAACCACTTGACTTTAAAAGGAGAAGGAAATCAGAGAGCTAGAGAAGATGTTGGCACAACAACTACAGTGCTTCAGATTGTGGATGCTGATGGAAACAGCTGCAGGAATCTGTCCCTCTTTCTGTCTTCCTGTGGGGCTTGCCAGGCAAAGTAAGGACACCGGGGCATGCACAGCCAGTTGGTATCCTAGGCTCACTCAGCAGAAGGTAAATAAACACAAAAAAGACCCAACTCCAAGGTGTGAAGAGCACAACATTTGCTAGGGATGGGCATGAACCATGAACTGAACCATGAACTGATACCATGGCTTTTAGTAGGGAGCTGAAAGCATGGGTTTAAATTACTCCCAGTCATTTCACTCCCTGTTTTCTGCAAGTGGCGGTGAGCAGGAAGCAGGGGGTGAAATGGCTCGGAGCCATTTAAACCCCAGCTTTCTACTCCCTGCAGGTTTTCACAGGGAGTGGAAACCAGTGGTTTAATGGCTCCCATTTAAACCAAGCAGCTGAGCTGTTTTTCATGAAGAAAACCAAGATTTTTTTGTGAAGAGCAGAAAGCAGGGGTTTAAATCCCTGCTTTCTGCTCTTCACAAACTGCCATGAAGTGCATCAAAATTAATGAGTTCGTAGCAATTCTTCAGTTTGCAAACGATGCTTTGTGAACCACCAACCAGCCAAACTACGTGATGAACTTTAGTTTGTCAGCTGGTTCGTGCCCATCCCTAGCATTTGCACCAGAGTTAACAGCAACCCCCTCACAACCAGCTAATCACAAAGAGGCCTGCCAGCATTGCCCACATCACCCATATGTGGAAGTAGTCGACCAAAGCACACTCATGCTGGCACTCCTCCCTGATGGCAGCTCATGGCTGCCCACATGCAGAACACATTAATGGAGGAAACAAAGGGAACACAGCATGGCATTCCAGGAGTCCTGGAATAAACATGCTCTGGGGAACTCTGCAGAAGCAGACTGAGTCACCTCCTGCAACCAGGTTTCCTTCTGCCAGACAGACACACAGTGAAGGAAATATTATATCACCCAAATGCCTCTGCAGTTCACATGGTAGAAGCAACCGTAACACAACACCCAAGATCTCTACCGCACATCTACCTTGACCCAGGTGATGTAGCCATGCATACCACAGTACACAATACACAAGAATTACTGCAGTGGTGCATACAGTGCAAGAAATTGAAAACAACAGTTATACTCTGATATACAATAACTTCATGTTGTTTTAATCTTTGTTTCTCAAAAACAGGACGCCATCAGACGGTCAGTGACAACGTCGAGATAAACGGAAGGACGAACTTCCCCAGAGCTACCGTTCGTTTCGATGTTTCTTTTTCAAACTACGGTTTCAGTTCTGCATCCGTGCATAACAAAGTCTAACAATGGACTCTCTTCAGTTCATCAATGCTTCAAGAGCTCTTAACGAGAATATACATCTAAGTCAGACAAAAAAGTTCACATGGTAGAAGCAATCGTAACACAACACCCAAGACCTCTACCGCACATCTACCTTGACCCAGGTGATGTAGCCATGCATACCACAGTAATCTTGAAGCTATATCAACACACTTTATATGAAACTGCCCTTGAAGACAACTCAGAAACCTCAGCTTGTACACAATACCATCACTTGATTACTAGCAGGAACTAAGTGGGGGACCTTACAACTATTCTGCAGTGGCTCCAATGGTTACCAATTAGTTTCTGGGTACAATTCAAGGTCCTGGTTGCTTCCTACATTTCCTTCATGGCCTGACACCCACATATCTGCAAGACAGCCTCTCCTGATTTGCTCCACTGCAAAAACCTTGCTTATCGGGAAAGGATGCCAAACAAAGACTCAAGATCAACAGCTGCCTGTATATGAGAATTCTCTTTTGTGACTCCACCCAGCTGTTGGGATGTCCTGCCTGCTGAGGTCAGGAAGGCTCCCATGCTCCTATCATTCCAAAGAATTAGAAAACCATAAGAATATAGGTGTATAGTTTTAACATTTGTGGAAATTTTATAGGTACTTTTTACTCTGTTTATTGGCAATTATATTTATTGTATTTTTTTGAAATCCTGTAATCCACCCTGGAGAAGACTCTTGAGAGTCCCTTGGACTGCAAGAAGATCAAATCAGTCAATCCTCAAAGAAATCAACCCTGACTGTTCCCTGGAAGGCCAGATAATGAAACTGAAGCTCAAATACTTTGGCCACCAAATGAGAAGGGAGCACTCACTGGAAAAGACCCTGATGCTGGGAAAGATTGAAGGTCAAAGAAGACGGGGACGGCAAAGGATGAGATGGTTAGACAGTGTCATCGATGCAACGAACATGAAATTGAGCCAACTTCAGAGGACGGCGGAAGACAGGAGGGCCTGGCGGGAGATGGTTCATGGGGTCGCGAAGAGTCGGACTCGACTGTGCGACTGAACAACAACAACAAATCCACCCTGAATCTCTGTGACGAGGATGGGCTATAAATGCACTAAATAAACTCACACCACACATACATGCACCCAATTGTCACCATATGTCATTAAGAATCACCAAGCAGTATAGATGTTGAAACCAGTCATTTATACCAGGCCAAGAAGAGAAAGGCACGGTGCACTGGAAATGCACAAGTAGATATTGAAGAGATTGGATTTATACCCCGACCTTCACTACCTGAAGGAGTCTCAGAGCAGCTTACAATTTCCTTTCCCTTCCCCACAACAGACACCCTGTGAGGCAGGTGGGGCTGAGAGAGCTCTTGACAGAAACTGCTCTTTTTCGAGAACAGCTGTGCCAGAACTATGGCTTGCCCAAGGTCATTCAGCAGTTGCAAATGGAGGAGTGGGGAATCAAACCCAGTTCTCCCAGATTAGAGTCCACGTACTTAACCACTACACCAAATAAGAAGAGGGAGAAGAAGAAGAAGAAACTGGATTTATACCTGCCCTTCATTCAGAGTTTCAGAACAGCTAACAATCTCCTTTCCCTTCCCCTCCCCAGAACAGACACCCTGTGAGGTAGGTGGGGCTGAGAGAGCTCTTTCAAGAACTGCTCTTTCCAGAACAGCTCTGAGAGAAATGTGACTGACCCAAGGTCACACCAGCAGCTGCATGTGAAGGAGTGGGGAATCAAACCCAGTTCTCCCAGATTAGAGTCCACACTCCTAATCACTACACCAAACTGGCATAATTTCCAGGGTCCACAGTTCAAGAACCACATGGGGACAGCTACCAGATAGCCCTGAACAGAGACCCAGGCACTCTCAAGGTTTTGTGCTATCAAACACAATCATTTGGATCAGGCTGATTGGTTGCCCCTCATGCCAATCTTTTTTGGCCAGCAATCCCCCATATATCTTTCCTTCTGCTGCATTCAGGGGGTTCATTTCTGCCACCTGCTTCCTGTTTTACTCCATCTTTTCCCCATCTCTATCTCTGCATGTCTTATATGACACCAGCAGTGATCAAGGGGGTCAGAGACTTCCTCTCTCAGCCCCACCAACCTCACAGGGTGTCTGTTGTGGGGAGGGGAAGGGAAAGGAGTTTGTAAGCAGCTCTCCTTCAGGTAGTGAAGGGCGGGGTATAAATCCAATCTCTTCTTCTTCTCTTCTTCCATGTGAATCTAGAGTGATGAAGCCTTGTGCTGTGCACCTATATCCTTCATATGTGAGATACAGTTATTATGGCAGGAGTTTCTATGGCGATTTAGAGAGCTGTGATTGACTGCAAGCCTAGCTGGTATCATAAGCTGTGCCATGCCTCGAAAGGGAAGGGGCAGCAGCATTTTAACTCTCCATTACTCTATGGCTGCGATCACACACTAAATAATCCCTTTTCAATGCACTTTCCAACTGGATTTTACTGTGTGCACTGGCAAAATCCAGTTGGAAAGTACATTGAAAGTGGATTAATTAGTGTGCATGATCGCACCCTATGAGAAATTTCCCAGTTCTTCCAGAGTTGTCACTGAGACAATAGGCTGGGAAGTAATTTGGAGTGTTTGAGATACCAGGTCCTCTCCTGACACATCCCTGATTCTCTCCACTCTCTGTCAGTACTAGGTTCACAACCCTTTATTCCTCCAGCATTTCTCTCTTGCTTCCACAACTCTGTGGAATCATCAGTGTACTCTTAATCATCCTTATTTAAAAGCCCCTGTAGTACCTTTAAGAAAATCAAATACTGGCACCAGCTTTTCCATAACCGCCTCTATCTGGGGTGATGGGTTATCCGGGAGAACGTATACTGAGGAAAGATGCTCCTACATCTCTATCCCAATCCTCTCTGGAACTCTTCTGTTAGATGTGGTTTGCACCTTGAGACCAATTAGCAGGTAAGGCATAGCTGATGAGAATATAATGAGGAAGTAGAAAGAGATAAACTGAGCTTTAGGGAAAACAGCAGTTTGATAGCATGCCAGAACTTAGGAGCAGACCTGGAAAGAATGGAAAAAAAAACAGTGATTCTGGAAAGAACTCTTGCTGGGCTTACAGACCGACTCAGAAGACAAACAAAACAGGGGCCTCGTGAGGCCCAGCAAGGCAGAATTTGAACTCAGGAAGAATAAAACAACTGTATGTTTCCATCCCCATGTTTATATTAACACCTCAATGTTCAGAGGACTTACAGTGCAATCTTAAGCTACATAGCACCTTTCTAAGTCTGTTGAAGTCAGTGGGCTTAGAAGATGTAGCTGAATTTAGGATGGCACTGGGAGTGATCTAAAATAACAAGCTTAACAGTTCATGGCAAAGTGTAGCAAAAAAAAAATCCGACTGTTCTGAAAGCAGCAGCTTTCCACTCTTCAACATGGTAGAACTGCAGGGTGCTGCAAAAGCATCAAAAGTTATTTTAAATAGTCAAGGACTGCTCAACGAATGAGTAGAAAACAAAAAGCAAAGTCTCACAGCTCTCATAAGGTTACCACAAACACAGTCTCCAAACAATATTTTCAAATCTCATATGCAAGGCAAGGCAGTAAATTTTGATTGACATTTCAATGGTTGCTATGGCTCTACAGAAACTTACATACAATTTACTAATCACCTACGTGATAATGGTTTTACAGCAGGAGTAGATATTCCAGTCTCAGAAAGTCGAATCTCAGTTCAACCATGGATCTAGGCTTTTATACCTGCCGACCTCACTCTCCTCCCCACCACAGCATGGTTATCTGTCATGTGAAGCTACTAATACTGGCCTACCAAGTCTCATTGCGATTAGTGAAGTTGTATGTGTTGAGTGCTGACAATCTACGCATCTTTAAAGACCATTTGATATCTGACAGAGACTCTAGAATACATAATCATTTGAAGAGAGCCAGTTAAGAGCGGTGGGCTCTAATCTGGAGAACCGGGTTTGATTCCCCACTCCTTCACGTGCAGCCAGCTGGGTAACCTTGGGCTAGTCACAGTTTTCTCAGAGCTGTTCTTTCAACAGCAGGGCTGATTTCGCACTAGAGCTGCCTCGATGTTGCGCCACCATTTGCCCCGATACTATTTGTCAATTTCACACCCGAAGCTGCGGGGCTGCATTTTGACCCGCGGCTTTGCCCGATTTCCCCCGCAATTTTGTGATCCTGGTTTTTTGAGCCTTTGACTGTGTGGATCACAACAAACTATGGCAGGTCCTTAAAGAGATGGGAGTACCAGACCACCTCACATGTCTCTTGAGAAACCTGTATAAGGGTCAAGAAGCAACAGTTAGAACCGGATATGGAACAACTGATTGGTTTAGCATAGGAAAAGGAGTACGACAAGGATGTATATTGTCACCTTGCTTATTTAATATATATGCAGAGTACATCATGCGAAATGCTGACCTGTATGAATCGCAAGCGGGAATTAAGATTGCTGGGAAAAAGATCAACAACCTCAGATATGCAGACGATACCATTCTAATGGCAGAAAGTGAAGAGGACCTAAAGAACCTCTTGCACAGGGTAAAAGAGGAGAGCGCAAAAGTGGGCTTGAAGCTCAACATCAAAAAAACTATGGCAATGGCATCCAGCCCCATCACTCCTTGGCAAATAGAAGGGGAAGTCGTGGAAGTAGTGACAGACTTCACGTTCCTGGGATATGGTGAACCTAAACAGCATGATAAAAAGTAGAGACATCACCCTGTCAACAAAAGTCCGCATGGTCAAAGCAATGGTATTCCCAGTAGTCATGTATGGCTGCGAGAGTTGGACTATAAGGAAGGCCGAGCGCCGAAGAATAGATTCTTTTGAACTATGGTGCTGGAGAAGACTCTTGAGAGTCCCTTGGACTGCAAGAAGATCAAATCAGTCAATCCTCAAAGAAATCAACCCTGACTGTTCCCTGGAAGGCCAGATAATGAAACTGAAGTTCAAATACTTTGGCCACCAAATGAGAAGGGAGCACTCACTGGAGAAGACCCTGATGCTGGGAAAGATTGAAGGTCAAAGAAGACGGGGACGGCAAAGGATGAGATGGTTAGACAGTGTCATAGATGCAACGAACATGAAATTGAGCAAACTTCAGAGGACGGCGGAAAACAGGAGGGCCTGGCGTGATGTGGTCCATGGGGTCGTGAAGAGTCGGACTCGACTGTGCGACTGAACAACAAGCCAAAACATGTACAGGGCTTTCACAAAACATAACACAAAGCATGCTAAGACTAGAGAATGAATCTGCAAATTGAAGCATTCCCTCCACTCCCAGCCCTCCAAACATTTTGTGGGTTAGGGGACCAGGTTGTTGGAATCTTCAAAATTGTACCTTTTAAAATGTCTCTAACCATCACACACGTTAAAAAAAAAAAAAAACCCAACTGAAATAATATGTCCCTGTAGGCATGCTCAATAATGCCAGCACAACTAAGCTAACGACCAGGAAATGCAAACCAGAACATGGCTTGCTCCAAAGCAGCAGAATATTGCATTGCTCTGCCACAGCAGGACTGAAGGATAGACCATCTGCTAGAAAAGAACTGCAACAGAAATGAATATTGCAAACACTGCCTTGTATTCCTAAACAGAGAAGAGATGAGGCCCAACTTGGCCAGGAAGACATCCTCAGGAAATGAGATTCCCAATGAATGAAAACACACAGTTGTTGGCACAAAGGCACACTATTCCACACGTCTCCATTGCTGATCCTTATGATTAGTAATGGATCCACAGGAAAAATCCTGGCACAAATGCTGATTGTGCGTGTGTCTCTCTTCTGACCGAAAGACATATGAGACAAATCATTCAAAAACACTATGATTTTTCCTAAGGTCCCATCATGACCTGGCAGAAGTAAACACAAACACACTAGGATTTCCTAAACCTAGCACCACAGAGCAATAAAGAATGGAATGTATCATACCACACTGTCTTCTTGTTTGCTCTTTACCCAGCCGGCATCTGCTGTATCTTCCTTATGCTCCTAATTTTTTCATCAATATATTTAACTCTGAAGATAACTCAAACATGTGGCTCAAAAAGTCTGAACAATGGAGCCACGTACAGACAGAGGGAATTTCATACAGACCTAGGGGGATCCCCAGGTTTACAGAAAAAACCAAAAAGTAAACACAAATCATAAACCACTGAAATCCCCCTCCCCCAATGGAAAATGCCAATGATATCTCATGAAATCATGTTAGACCTGTGAGGATGCAAAGAGACCAAGGCAACTGGATTCTGGACCCAAGCAATCACGACAGGACAAAATGTTGATGAAAGCAACAACAGGAGCTGGGAGAGAGAAACTGTAAGAAGGGAGCAACGTTTATTTTATTTTTTTAATTGGATTTGCTAGGCCGCCCTTCCCTGCAAGCAGGGCTCAGGGAGGCCTAGAACAGAGTAAAACACATTAAGTGATTTAAATTAAAACCAACATTAAAAAATTACCTAAAAGCAATCAATCAATAAAACAATATACGTTCTGAGATGGTGAAAGGAAAAATTCAGCTTCCCAGCCTACGGGGGGGGGGGAGAGTAAGAGGGATGGGGGGAGTATATGAGAGTGCCAGGTGCCATACTGCCTCGTTGCTGTCCTCAACCGAAGTAAAGAAAAGGTGGAGAGGACAGAGAGAGTGTGTAAAACAGAGGGTGGAAGAAAGTAGCTAAAAAACTGGGGAGATTGGGGGGAGAAAGGGGGAAATGGAGGGGGAAAAAGTGGAGAAGAGGGAAACACAATGGAAAATAGAGAGAGGGGGAAAGTCTGGGGGGAGAGAATGCATGCATGTAAAATGGGAGTGGGGAGAAAGTGGAGAAAATACAAGAGAGGGGGAGAGGAGGCAAACGGGTGGGAGAAAGTAGAGAAGCAGATGGGGGCTAGTGTGCAGTGATAGAATTTTCCTCCCTTGTGTGTTCTGCAGGTCCCCCATCTTGTCCCCCTCTCTGTTGCTACCCATCCTGAAAGGGTCTTTGATAACCACTGCTTCTCTCTTCGTATGAGGATTCAACAGCATGGGATTATGGAAGAAACACATCTTAATGTGCTAGCCACACAATCCTGAAGGCATAAAGGCATTTCTGCCTTTGGAAAAGGGTGAGGCAATTTCACTCCATTCTCTCCTCCCACTGTGGACCCCTACTGGACAAGAAAGAAGAGGTGGAAGTATAGCCCCACAAACATGAGACACCTAAGGATATTTATCCGGGTGGTAGAAAGTGCCGTCAAGTGACACAGGCAACTTATGGCTACCCCACAGCTGTTTCAAGACTCTCACTGACCCTAGGAACAAAATGTCACAGTCTTGGGACCTGCAGTGCAAAGAAGAAGGAGGAGGTTCTTCCATCCTGCTGGATGCCATGCAGTGCTAATACTGGCTAGTGCCAAAAGTAAGAATATAAATAAATAAAAATCAGTATATTTCTGAGAGCTAAAAATACACACACCTACCACATCAGACCAATGCCTGGCTGATCCAGAACTCCACAGCAAGACACTGATCATAATTAGCGGGCTGGATTTGATTTATATGAACAAATCATTGAGCATTAAAGAGCTATTCCTTTAGTCATTGTTAAACATGACAACAAACTTTGGGCTTGGTGCCCCTCTAAAGCAAGGACTACAATAAAAGGGAGTCAGGAGATTGCTGCCCAAAATGTTACCCTTTCCCCTATAAATATGCTCACGAATAAGGGGAAACTAAAACAGTAACAGGAAGGAAGCTGTCCAGGGTCAGACCTCCTGCCCCCCACACTTAACTCCAAGGAGACAGCGGCCAAGGGAACCACCCAGGGAAGACTGCAGAAGCCCAAGGTGATGCCACAACAGCAGCTTCCCAGCCTGCCATGATGCCCAGAATGCCAGGCAGGCCAGGAGAAACCCCCAAGGACCAGCAGCAAAGGCATGAGGTGACAAGGGTGGCAGAAGAGTAGCAAAACCCACCACAATGATTCTTTCTTCATCTGCTGTTGGAGCCAGGAAGGCTTCTTTGGAAGGGCGGGGCAGGAAGCAGGTGCAGGGACCTCCTTAGGTCAGCAGGAGCCAGAGGAGAAGCCCTATAAGGCTCCCCGTGGGGGAGGGGATCCTTAGGCAGGCAGCTGCCCACTGGGCTGAGGACCTGCCATTCCCATAAGTGCACCCCCAGGACAGAGGGAATGGATGAGACCAGAGTTGTCCCCCCCTCAGTAGTCCTTTAAAAGGTGTACCCTGGGAGAACCAGGGAGAAAGAGCTGGACCTTCCCTAAAGGCAAGGGAGAGGTTGCTAGCAGGAGCAGGAAGAGGGTGCTGTACCACCCCCCCTTATTCTTTTCTGAGGTTCTTCTTCCAGGGCAAGCTCAACTAAAGGAACTCTAGAGAAGGAGTTAGCCCTGGAGTCCAGTCTAATGCCAGAGTATGACAGGAGCTTAAGAGAGATTCCATAGGAACTGGACTGAAATTAGAACATTCAGGAACAGGACCACATTGTTATAATGAGAGGCATTTCTGCCTGGTTGTTCTTTCCGTCAGTCACATTTTGATCCCATCCTTCATCTTCAAGGCAGCATACATGTTTCTCACATCCTACACACTGCATATGCAATACGTATTTTCTTATCTGGAGATACGTGTGGAAACACCCACGATTCACTGAAATTCATATCACAGAAACTCTCTTCCATTTATATCGTGTGCTGGGTGCAGGTTTCCAAACACAAGAACCCCAATATATAGATCCTCAAGCACAAAAATGCTATGCACACATTCTGCTGTGCGCAAGGATCTCTCCTGTGGAACAAATAGATCTGTCATGGGGTTTCCTGGAGTCAGGGGTTTCCTCCCCAAACAAGGGGTTAATGCTACTGTGCATAGAACAGGATTAATATACCATTATGTCATACCAAGGATAGTATAATGTAAAATGCTTGCTTATATACTTAAAGGCTATGGGCTTCTCTTTGGCAAAATGGCCCCTAATGATCCAGCAAAATAGGATGTGTGAGATCAGAGTACTGCGGGACCTCCTACCGTCCTGCAGCGCCTGTAAAACGGGAGCTATTCCACCAGGCCTTTGAATGAGGAAGCAGGCGTCCAGTAAAAAAAAGGCAGCCTCCCCTGCTGAAGACGCCACTTCCATGCAGTCCAGATTAAACAAACTTAAAGTCCAGCAATACCAGTATCGAAGACTATGCAACGACTGGGGCAATCTGTTTTTAATTTTTTTTGTTTTAATGTGTTTTAATTAACTATTTATTATTGTGTTTTCTGTGAAACCGAATGGCCTAATTATTTGTTGTGATCCTCCCTGAGCCCATTCGTGGGAAGGGCGGAATATACATTTGAAAAATAAATAAAATAAAAAACAAAATGCATAGCTCTGTGCTTTTCAAAGATGAACTTTTCAGCAGATGCCGTGTCGCAATGGATATATCGAAACTTCATGTTGTGTTCATGAGTCGAACACATACCTCTTTGCAACATGGACCTCATTGACAGCCAGTTTCCTATACCTAAACTGAAGAAGGTACACAGTGGCCCTGTTCATACGAGGCAGTTTGGGCCGGGAGTGGGCCGGATTGGAAGCACAGCAAACGGGCACGATCCCACGCCAACATCTGGCTGGCGTTGCGCTCCCGTCTCCGATCCGGCCCTTCCCCCGTTGACGCGCTTCAAAATTGAGCCACCTACCTTCGGTGGTTCATCCGTTTGCCCCGCATCACCCTGGCCATGGGATCGGCGGCGCGTCTTGCGGCTGGCTCATCCCCGGCCCCCAGCCAAACTGCGCATGCGTGAGCATGTGCAGTTCGGCAGCCTCCTCTCCCGATCCTCCCTTCCTCCCCGGCATGTGATCGTGCCGGGGAGCAACGGCGCACGGGATCCATGGGATCCCGCCCGCGCGCCTCTTTTTTGATGCAGCTCTTTTTAGCCGCGCTTTGCCAGGTGTTTTTCCTGCCGTGTGGCAGGGGCCATTATCAGTCTAAAGAAAGAACTCATAGCTCTTGTTGACACATGCTGCACACAGCAAAAGTTGTAATGCCAACTGAGCAAGGGATGTCTGAAAGAATATCAACAGGATCAGTTTTGAACTATAATTCGCATTTCTCCTTCACGCATGAGAACGTCACTCAATAAACCTTTTACATAATTATGGAAGGCGTTTAAAACTGTAGTGCCTAACCGGGGAAGAGATCCTGAGATCATGGTGAACGGCTTAGTAAAAGTAACAAAACTCAACCCGAACAGCACTTTTCTGGGAGTAACCCCATTGAACAGACCTGAGCATGATTTTCAGTAGATTGCTCCTGAAGATTGCTACAGTAGACTTAGCAGATTAGGGTTGATCTGTGTGACAGTGGTGAAAAGGGCCAATTCCATCATATTATTGGGAAAAGCACTGAAAATAAAACAGCGAATACCGCAATGCCCTACTATAAACCTATGATGGCACCTCATTTGGAATACCACATAGAGTTCTGGGTATTGCTTATCCCATCTTGAAAAGGACATTGTAAAACCAGAAAAGATTGGGGGGGAGCAATGGATCTGAGCACCTTCCAATTGGCAAAGGTTAAAGAGTCTGGATCTCTTGAATTTAAGGAGGGGGGAATTATGAGGAACGTGACAGAAGTTTATAGAATTGTACACAGTGCAGAGAAAATAGTGACAATTTTCCTGACACAAAATATTAGAACTCAGAAGGTAGAGAGGAAACCAATTAAGCAGTAGATTCACGAAAGCAAAAAAAAAAAAGCATTCTTCACACAACACATATTTTACTTGTGGGACTCACTGCTATAGGATGCACTGATGACTGCCAGTGTAGTGGCTTCAAAAAGCAATTCATGAAAAATAATCATTTGTTATTTGGCTATTATTCAGGCATTCTGTCTAAATCGAACGATTCTGTCTAAATCTAAATCCAGGGGGAACAGCAACGGAGAGGTGCTTTGGATTCCATGCCTGGCTGGAGACTTTCTGGGGCACCTGGTTGGACATGGCAGAAAACAAGATACTGGATCAGATGGGCAATTGGTCCAATCCAGCCGGACCCTCCTTACGGTCTCTTGTTTCTTATGAAAAATCCACCTTTGTTGGCAGGCTCCTTGCCCACAATCTCTGCTTGTCTGTAGCTCTTCATGGCGGTTTCCACACTATTTTGACTCTTAAGAGGATCATGTTAGGAACCCCCTAATTCCTCTCTGTTGGTCTGCTGGTCAGCAATACATCTCTGTACTTCATAAAGTGCGATCAGAGGGCACAATCAATCTGTATCCCTCTGTAGGTAGGTCACAAGTACTGTCTGGGCTCCTTGGGCGCTGAGTCTGTTTCCTTGCTCTTTCTCTCCCTTTCTCCAATATAGCAGATTCAGAAGGATGAACACAAAGGCTGTTTTCTCACTAGATTAAGATAAATTGCTTTTTATTAACAACTTTAAAAAAATCTTGCCAAAGCTTTCCATTCAGAAATTGTTCTAGTTGGTTTTGTATTACTTGCTAAAAACTGTTTTCCAATTATTCTTTATTTCCTTAGGCCTCCTCTCTCATTAAAAAAAAATCATGCTATAATTTTGCTCATTTTTCTTTTAATAGAGCCACACACAGACCCTAAGCTCAACAGGAAGGTCTTCTATTGATCTAGAACCAATAAAGTTGGATTCTAGGTCAGGCAAACATTTCTAACTAGGCATTTTGTTCCTCTAGTCCATTTCTATCTTCTCCTTCCATCAAAGAGCTTTTACGCCTCTAGAAAGTTATTCCTTCTGTTTCCACACCCAGCTAGCAACCAAGGTCATGATCCAGCCAAACTAACCGCTTTTTGACCCCCTTTAATTTCAAGTCTGCCATTGACACCAATGAGATTTTAAAACTGACCCTTGTGGGGGGTGCTTTGTGCATCTACTTTAGCAAATATGAATAATTTGACTGAAAATAGCAATTCAACCCAAGAACATACCACCTTTCTGAAATGAATGGCAAGAGGCTCTGTCCACCTTGCTTTGTCTATACAGCTAATCCCACTATTGTCAATACACTTTTTTCAAAGAAAAGACAAAGCACAGTGACATGACTCCAAATGTAGGCAAATTACTGGGAGTGTGTTATTTCCCTCCCCCTCCCCAACAGAAATGTAATTTCTAAGTAGAATTTCCACAATTTTGCCTTCAGAAGGCAAATTCCTACAATTATTTCTTGCCCTATGTTTCCCTCCAAGTCACTGGCAACATCCTGAGAGAGTACCAGGGTTTTCTGAGGGCACTGACTCGGGACTATCATCCTGGAATCATCACAGTATGTTTCTGCAAAACATCCTGGCTCATCATCTCACATTATTCATACATCTCAGTGTTTGCACCGAACACCGAACTCCACCCATCTGCATAGGCAAGACCTTGTTGCTCTTTAAACAATCACATACCCTTGGGTTAAAAGGAAGAAGAGTCAACAGTGCCCGACTGTATGATTTCACCTCACTTCATCCCTTGAATGCATAAACAAACCAGGAGCTGAAGTGAATTAATGGATTGTTATCCTTCCATAACTGAACACATAAACAAGGCCTTGCTTTCCAAAGTGGTTCCAAAAGATGGATGTTAAGAGGCTGACTGAGTTAAGGCATTGATAAGAAAGAGATAGAAACCGGTCCAAACCCAGCTTCCCATTAGATTTGGCTGCAAAAAGTCTTTATGTTCATTACCTTCTCTTTCCTAGCACATGTGGCTTATCGGTAATCACCTTTCTCAGCACCTAGAAGCTATGATTTTTCCAGCAACAGCACATGTAAGATTACTAAAGGCCCAAGTACTTCTTATCAGCAATACAAAGGCAATGGAAATACAGCTTGGATTTGGATCTGACTTTTTTTTCCTGTTGGTAGTCAAAGGCACTATTTCTCATTGACTTCGGAAAGGTCAAGATGGCTAGGTTCAAACTTAATTTTGGGGTGCAAGTCAGTTAGTGCCACATCTCCCATCTGCATTAATGGATCCCATCTCGGTGACAGCCTGTAAGCAAAACTTATTTACACAAATCTGTTCAATGACATCAGGGCTTATCTGAAGGACTAAGGGCTGCAGAACTCATCCTATCATTCCAGCAATTGTTCTGACACTTTGAGACAAAATACTACTAAATTGGACCAAACAATCGGATACCAGAAACAGATACTGTGTAGGGCATGGCAAAGGTACTAGGGAGAGTCAGTTCATAATGTAGTTTACATATTCTGGACTTTGATACCACATGCTCACTCCGCACCTGTTATTGACAGCCCTTTAATGAAGTCATAAGCAAAAGTTAAGCATGTGAACATCCTATCATGAAGAACATCACCATGAACCTAGCACCAGAATGTGTTCCATCCCAACTTATCCTGCCAAGTACCATTTCTCTTGTATTTCTTAGACTCCTTTCTTTTCCCCTCCAGAATATCCTTTTGTTTGTATTTCTGAAGTCACCTTTCCATTACATTTGTTGTGTCAAATTCCTTATGTAGTTTGGCCCTTCCCCCTCTGAGTTAAACACTGGACCACTCTGAATATTTGATTTGGTGTCTTATCCTCTCCAAAGACTATGTGACAATATGTTACATTCTCTTGCACACCCATGCGCCCCAAGTGTTTTAAAAGGGTGTGGAATTCCATTTGTTAAAAAGATGCTACTGTTAGTACCGCCCTACCCAGTCCATACAGAGAAAATGTACACAGAGACACACACACACACTGCCAGTTTCCACTTCTTGAGGATCTCTACATCACCAACCATTAAATTTCTCATCTCAGCGTCGCATTTTGAGGTCGCGACCAGCGTCCGATCAGGACATTCCACTGTCCTCAACCTATGCTTCCCCCCTCCCCCGCGGACCTCACCGTCCTTTCTTGACACGAACTCCCCACCCTTTCTACATACTGGGCTTTCTTCCCCAGTGGGGGTGGGGGAAGCGGGCTCAGCGAAATGTGAACGATCCGAGAGACCCCGGTGATCTGAAGTTGGCACAGGGCTCCACGCTCACTCGGCCCCCCCATCCACCCACCCCAGGCATCAAAACCCGCCACCCCACGCGTGCCCAGGAGTTCCCCGAGCCTTACCAAGTGCGGCGGGGTGACTCAGGAAGGGAAGGCGAGGCGCAGGCAGGCATGGAGAGCTGCAGCTTGCAGACCGGAGCCTTTAAGCCTCACCTGGGAGTCGCCGCTGCTGCGACTGCAGCCCGGATCACAGGCTTGGCTGCCATTTGTTGCACGCCCGCCCGGGGAAGCCGCAAGCGAGGCATTTAGGAAGAGCCCTTCCTCCCCATCCCGAGGAGACTCGGGAGCCGCTCCGTAGCAACCGACCAGGGTCCGAGGCTCCCCTTCTCTCTCTTTTTCCCCCTTCAGTCTTTCAGTGTGGCAAAATCCCCAAGCGACCCGAGGCGCTTCCCGCCGCTCGCCTCGACTGCTCGCCCGCTCTTCGCCTCATGTTGCGCGGCCAGCCGGCGGGCACGTCCCAATCGCTCCGGCCCTTCGCTCCTCTCGCCCCTCGAATGCTGAGCAGCAAGAGCGGCGGCGGCAGCTCGGCGGCGTCCTGCAAACCCGGGCGTGGCACCAAAAAAAAAGGAAAAAAGGCAGCGCCTTGGCAAGGGACGCGCCAAACCCAGGGACGCCTTGGATCCGCTCTGCGCAAGGGAGGCGGCGGGGCCCCGATCGCCTCGTGCTCCACAGGTGCTGCGGCGATCAGGGAGGGGCTTCTCGGTGTGGCAGCCCCCGCCCTCTCCTGCCCACCCCCGGGGGACTGGGCATTCCGGGGGAGGGGAGGGAGGAAATCTCGAGCTGGTTCCCCGCTGGCGGGCGAGGCGCGCACGCAGCCTCTGGCCAGGAGGGAGCTGCCTCGCTTTGGCGGGGTAGAGTTTCCGCTTATTGGACGTGCAGGAAAAAGAGGCACGGACTCCAGGCGGGCTGTCTGGCGCGCTCCTCTCCTCCCCGCTCCCCCCGCGGGGAGTGTCTTCAGGCAGAGACGAGGCCAAGGGAAGTCACAGCGAGCAATCCCTGCCTAAATGGGCACCCCCAGGATTTCCACCACCCCCCTCTCTTCCGCGCGCCTCCGGAAAGGTTAGCAGGTTAGCGTCTCTTCTCTCGCTCTCGGCTTCCGAGTGAGTCCCAGGGCTCTGCTCTGCCATGCAGATCTTCTGTTTTGCTAAACGCCTCTTTCAGGAAAACGTCCCCTGCTGTGCCTCGGGATCCCGCTTCGGAGTCTCTTTTCCCCGACTAAATCTTGGCATGATTTCTAAACCTACTGCACGGAAGCGAGCGTCCTTCCAAGCCACGGGATTTTCTCCCCGGGTTTCGAATCCTACGCCCTCCCCCTCGCCGCCTCTTTTGTGGCTTACTCTACAGTGCAATCCTAAACGGAGTTACACTTTTCTCAGTCCACTGGATTCGGAAGGGTGCAGCTCTGTTTAGGGCTGCACCATTCACCTGCTTCCTACCAACCCTGCCCTTTTATAGCTTCCCAGGTTTGATGCAGTTCTTCATGACGCTCAACAAACTCCCGCTCCTGTTGCTCTTGCAAACCCGGTTTATGCTTCGGGCACTTAGGAAATCTACAGATGTTCCATTTTGGCTGAATATTCCAGCGCTATAAGAAAAGATATAATGCTGCCTTGATTCCCTTTTGGAACACTGAACGGGTAGCAACCACTCCTCTGCAATCTCCGCCCCCCCCCTTCCCCCCTGTTGATCTAGCAGTCTCATTGACGGTGATGCATCTTTTTATCTTTTCCAGCTCGCTAAGGAATAGTATATGCGCAGATCAGTTCCCTATCTCGGTTTTCGAATGCACCGGTGGGCGGGGAGGAGACAGAATGGGGGAGAACCTGCCAGGAGGAATCTGCCATTTATACTAGCGAATGAAAGGGTTCGCTTCGTGCCCGCCGAACCAGTCCCTCCCCACCCCCATTTGCACCCCTTTTTCTTTCCTCCGTACTTTCCATGTATCAATGGCACAGCAACTTAAAAGGGAAGATAACTGAGCAACGATGCAATTTATGCAAGGGGCGCCAATGCAATCCGATTGCATCAGGCGCATCAAGACTGTGACCGGCGACCTGTTCTGCCTCTGCCACCAGCCTTCCCTCCAGCCCAGGAGGCACTGCCGGGAACAAATTCTCGCTTGCAAGAGCGCGCTCCCATTCTCTGACTAGGCAATGCAACAGGCGGAAGTAGCTTTGCTTCGCCTGTCTTTCCTGCATCTGCTGGGCTCCTCCTGCTCCGTACCGGGAGGACGAGAAGGCATGGCTACACAAGGACCGGCTCCCCCGTGGCCTGCTCAAGGAAGGAGCCTGAGCCTCCCGGGGCTCGGACTGAGGGAAGGACCAACTCCCCTGGGATGCTTTCTACCCACACGCACAGTGGGGGGCGGGTGGAGAGAGCTGCGCCATGAAGGGGAAGAGTAGGTAAATAGGGCTAGGGGTGTGGGAGGAGTTAGGTTTCTGGGGGGAAATGGGCTTGCCTGCCTGCAGCCTGTTTTCCAACTGTAGTCAGAGGGAAACTAGATAAGATTGGCATTCAGCCAGCAATAGGGATACTGTTGCCCAGGTGGGGGTGGGGGATTCCCGGCTTTAGTGGGCTCCTGCCCACCTCCAGTCAGCTGGCTGGACGGAGGGAATTCTGCCCACCCCAACACCCTGGGTGATCAGCTGATGTCGCCCCAAAGGGACATCAGTAGGGGGGGGGGAACACTATGCTTTTTGGCAAAACTCTATGGTTTGAGATTGTTTTTGCCATAGAGTTTTGCCCAAAAAGCAGAGTGCCATCCCAGAAGTGCCAAGGTCACTTCTGAGTGATGTCAGCACAGTGATGTCCCCTCCCACCCTCAAAACCCCTCTCCCAGTCCCCCCACCAGCACAATGAAAGAACCTGGCAACCCTAGCCAGCAAGTCCCTGTAATGGGATAGAGTGCAAACCTTGAGAACAACATACCAGGCATGGTTCCATGAGTCTAGCTAAGGTTACTACATGTCTTCTCTTAGCTGAGCATACCTGGGTGTAACTCATATGCCCCTTTAAGTGCAGGGAGCTGGCGTTTCCCTGCGTGCCCATTGGGTGGGCGAGGGGGGGAGCGGACGTCCCCAGCATGATGTCATCACGTTGGGGATGCCCCGCCCCCTCCGGGAACACCCCCCAAAGTCCCCCGCTGGGGGGCTAAAATGGACTTGGCAACCCTACATGTTGTGATGCAATTCACCAAATCTGTTTGTCTTGCTAGCGGTCCAACAGGAAGACTCCTGGGTAACAGGTTCAAAGATTTATTTGCTAGGCAGATAGATGTGCACAGAAATAAGTCTGCAAGCACCCACACCCAACTAAGGGTGTGTTAGACAATTATAGGCATCGGTTACATAGTATCTGAGCATGTGCAACCATTTTTTTCTGTTTTCTATACATAAGATTCAAGTAAATTTTGACTGCTAACATCGGCACAGTCCAAGGAACAGTCTGTGTTAACCGCAACATCTTTGGTTTCTGCTGTAGTCCTAGAAATAATTGTTAACCAAGACATTTGCTCACCAGCTTCCTTTAGATAAGCTGTCTTTGAGCGTAAATCCATAGTTCTGCTTTTTGCAGAGGGAACACAGGGTATATGAAGATCCAATATGGCTGCCCTAATGCTCAGATGTCTATCCTGAAGGGCCCACTGGGTCCAAGGGACCATCCTCAACTGAACATATTCACCACCTACAGATTGTCTGCAGGGACAGCGATACAGAGACAGAACAGCAGGGCAAAGCTGCAGACAGCGGGCTGCAAGGCAACAGAGGGCAACCCTCAAGCCTAGCAGTACAACGAGGGCCACAAAGAGTTACTTGAGCCACCCTACATCTGGCAACCAGGTGGGCAGTCAAGACCATAGGTTGAAACTGCCAAAGAAACCATCTGAGCATTTCCCAGAGTCAGATTGGGCTGACTTCATAATGTCTAGGGCCAGGCAGTTTTGGAGGGCTAGCTGGCGGTTTTCTTGCTGCACAGTTGCTAGATTTATGAGACTGTCCCGACCTTGGAGGCGGAGGATGGCCATTCCTGGGACCTTTGTGGTCCTGGCACATAGAATGAGGGGGGCACATGAGCCCATCCAGCTAATATTTTCCTTCAAGTAAGGGCTGGTAGCTTTGCATGTTCGATGGCCTCCCTATCATTTCAAATTTTGCCCTGGGGCAGCTGCTCTTGGATGCTTACCGAGGGTGCCAACCTGGCTAGGTAGCAGCACCCTGACCAGTTCCCAGGGAAAACGTGGTATGCCTTATCTCCACAAACCCAGTAGTTCCCAAATTGAGTCTCTTTCATGGCATTGCCCCAAGATTTCTTGACATTTGTTCAGAATATATTCCCATGGCAATCTACGTATTTGCATAGATTGATGTTTGGGTCCTGGTTACCTGGACACCTATCCTCACTTGTTTGGTCTTGTTGCCCATGAGGAAGGTCATGGTACAACGACTGTATCCAAGGTTGATGCCAGGACCATCACACTCAGAACAATTCTTGGCTCACCTTTCTATGGTCACCAGGTACTTATTTGTAGAGAAATGGTATTTGGTCCATGTGTAATCAGAATAATTTTCCTGGGAACGTAACTAGTGACTGGGAGAGGTTGGCAGGCACAGGGACAAGGGGTAAGCCTCATTCTTTGGTTGTAGAATTTTTGTTTTGTGTCCATTTTGCAAGCTTCCTGACTAGGTGAGTAAACTAATAAATTATCCACATAAAGGAGCAGGGTGGACCTTGCTGGCAATTGTACATCTTCCAGATCCTTCTTTAGGATCTGTGCAAAAAGAGTGAGGGATTCCACATACCCTTGAGGCAATCTGATTGGCGTTAGGAAACGTCCTTCTCACATGAACATATATATTGGGAGTCTGAGTAAATAGGAATATTAAAGTAAGCTGAACTCAAATGTATAGCTGAATAACAGGTGTTTGCTGGAATGTTAGTGAGAATGGTATAAAGATTTGGAACAATATTATGCGTTGGTTGTACATACACATTTATAGGGTGCAGGTCCTGAACAAATCTCCATACCACTTCTCCACTGGGACCCCGTTTTGGGTTCTTGACTGGTAACACGGGAGTATTGCAAGGAGACTTGCAAGGAACCAAAATTCCCTGTTCTAGGTAAGAGTCAGATATTGCTTTAGAGAGTGAGACTTATGGAGTCCTACCTCTGTGCTGGAATGTCCCCACATTGAACTCGGTAGGTTAATCAGATCATCGGGAATCTGGGTACAGTCTCTACTTCTCCCTGGAGCACTCCCACCAAATTTTGGAATGGAGGTTTCTGGTAAACACAAGGAGATTTCTTCCGGCTCACAAATTAAAGTTGCCCTCATCTTGCATAACAAGTCTCTTCCCAACAAATTTATGGGGCTTTGAGGATCCAAAACAAAAAAAAAAAAGTTCAAAAGACAAAGGTCCAATATTAACATCCAGGCTTTTAGTAACAGGACATGAAAAAGGTTTCTGTTCACACCTACCAATGTTTTTGAATGGACAGACCTAGGCAGGTTAGTGGTGGACAAGGTTGACATAGCTGCACCAGTATCAATTAAACAATCATGTTCCACATCTTTAATAGCCATAGTTATATGAGGAGCTTAGGGAGTACCTTTGACAAGTTCAGGATATAAATGGATTTCTAACCTAAAATCAGTGAAGGTACCCATTTTACTGGCCTCTTTTAAGACCTGTTCACAATAATCAGGATCAGAATAATAACCAGGTAGTTTTCTCAGAGCCTTTAAGTTTATGCAGTCTTCTGCCTCGTCCTATTCATCATTTACAAACGGAGCCTCTTGGCACAAATCATCATCTAAATCAGGGGTGTCAAACTCATTTGTTATGAGGGCCGAATCTGACATAAAGAGACCTTGTTGGGCTGGGCCAGGTGTGTCATAAAATGTAATGCCAGGTAGTGGAGATATAAACTTTATAAAGGACACAAACACAGAGGGTTTTTTTAACTTAAAATAAAAACATGCTTAAAACATTAGCACTCTCTGCAATATTTTGTTCATTTAACAGCGTCTGATAACTGACACCTCTTGCTCTGAATTATTGCATCAAAATGTCTGTGCTGTTGCAATCTTGAGTGTGCTGTTCAGATGTGTATCTGTAAGCTGCAAACCTGTGATGATGCAGCAGCAGCAGAACTGGAAGAAGAAGCAGAAGACAGCCAGTTCCACTGCAGGCCTGATAGAAGCCCTCCGGGGGGCTGATCCGGCCCTTGGGCCGCATGTTTGACACCCTTGAACTAAATCTTCCTGTCTTTCCACTACTTTCTCTACCACATCCTCATTCTTGACTACTGCCAGGAGAACTTTGTGAGCTTCAAGGCTGGGTCCCAGATCCAGTCACATGCTGCTGCTAACAGCCTCATCTAACTTTCACCTTTCTTCTGTCTCTCTGTCTTTTTCTTCTTCCCTATTGTTAAATATTCAAGTGGCAATAGCCACCAACTCATCCAGGCTTTTCCCAGCAACAGGCTTAGTGTTCTGCAACTTTTGTTTGATATCTAGAGCACTCTGATTAATAAACAAAGCTCAAAATGTTCAAATTGTTTCTGTCCTCAACATCTGTCCCTCCATGCTAACACAATGCATAAGACAATCTGTCCCAGACATCAGAAGCGTGTTCCTCCGATCCCTGTATATTACTAGCAGGTAAAGGTAAAGGTTCCCTTGCTCGAAAGCCAGTCAAATCCGACTCTAGGGTTGTGGTGCTCATCTCCGTTTCAAAGCCGAAGAGCCAGCACTGTCCGAAGACGTTTCCGTGGTCATGTGGCCGGCATGACTAAACACCAAGGCACACGGAACGCTGTTACCTTCCCACTGAAGTGGTACCTATTTATCTACTTGCAGTTTCTTGCTTTCGAACTTCTAGGTTGGCAGGAGCTGGAACTAGAGACGGGAGCTCACTCCGTCATGCAGCACCCGGGTCTCGAACTGCTGAACTACCGACCTTCCACAGCCTGCAGTTCAGCGTCTTAACCACTTGAGCCACCGCAGCTCCATATTACTAGCAACTTTAGACCAGTTCCCAGTGCAATCTCCTGCCTTCTTGAGACCTTCAAGCAAAACCGCCCTTAAAGCCTTCAGTCTGCACATTCCATCCTCAGAGTTATAATCCCATCTGAGATCTTGTGGCACTGCAATAAAATTTTGAATCTCACCATTTGCTTTCAAATGCTGATTTGCATCTTTTAACACTTGACTTTTCTCATCACTAGTCAACAGTGCATTCAATAATTGCATACAGTCAGAATTATTAGGTTCATGAATGGCAAAGATTGTCTTAAAATCTTTGGGGCCACCTCTCCCATATCTCCTGGTGATTCACAGCCCCACAGATTCTCAGCCCTGGCCCCAGCCTGGTGGAGCTCTCTACCAGATGACATCCATGCCCTGTCTGACTTACTAAAGTTCTGCAGGGCATGCAAGGCAGAGATGTTCCAGTCCAGGCCTTTGGTTGAGGCCAGCGACAGTTCCCTTACCTCTGCCCGGCACCCTCCCCTCCCCTTTTCCTTATGAAAATCTGAATGCTAAAAACCTGTATGTGGAATATGCCATCTTGTTAAAGTGCTTAAATACTTATGCTGAATGTTTTAATATAGAATGTTGTAGTTTTAACTGGTTTTAAAATTGTATTGGATTTTATGTTGTTGTAAACCGTCCTGAGCCCCACATAAGCTGGGAATGGTGGTTAAGAAATCAACATAAATAAATAAAATGTTTCTCTACCAATTCTGAATCATTCTCAGCCCCACCCACTTCACAGGGTGTCTGTTGTGGGTAGGGGAAGGAAAGGAGTTCGTAAACTGCTCTGAGAGTCCAAGTGAAAGGCGGGGTATAAATATAATCACTTCTTCTAAGCTGAGTTAATGTGAGCTAGCTCAGTTTTTTAGCCTCTGGCTCATACATTTTTGTATTAGCTCAGGAAGGATGGCTCAAGAGCAAACTAATTTATGCAGTATCCAAACCACTCGCTCACAACTTTAATGCCAGTAGCTCACTAAGTAGAATTTTTGCTCACAAGCTTAGAGGGAGCATTGGTAGGGGTGCTGTGGGGACTCAGGCTTTCCGGCTCCGGAGTGGAGCCGGAAAATAGCATTGAACTCTGGCATATAAACCATGTGGAAAAGGTCTTGTTCCTGAATAAAATGGCTGGGCTTTTAATATTCAAAAGAATATCCCTGGAGGACAAAGTGCATTATAAAATACAAATACAATACACTCTAGGAACCAAGGCACATAGTGCTGAAATAATTACTGTAATTAAGAAATACTGCAGTTCAAGAGTACAGTATTGATCCTTCCAGTGAGAAATCAAACACAGTCTAGGCTACAAGGCAGTTTACCAGTACCTGAATCTTACAGGGCAATGCTTATTTTAAGTAATCATACTTCATCAACATCCCATGCTCAATAGGATGCTGGGTAAAAGGACATGGCTGCCATCATTTTCATTACTAAATCAAAGTGCTTTAATGGCACAGGAGGGGGGAAAAAAATCAAATCTGAAATCCATCAAAACCAAGGAAGTCTGAATGTTAAAAAGGCCTGCCAGATCCCTTCACCTAAACAAGAACAATACGTCAATCATATCATCAGACTTTACAAAACTACAACATCACGTACTATAGTGCCATAAATAATCTGGGTAGTCATGTCAGTAGCAGCAAAATAAAACAGGAGACCAGTGGCACTTTAAATGTATCCCAGAATAACCTTTCATCAGTCAAAGCTCACTTCATTACATACACTATAGTGAGCTCTGACTCATGAAAGCATGGTGGCAGTAGTGGAAAGTGCCGTCATGTTACAGCTGACTTATGGTGACCCTGTAGAGTTTTCAAGGCAAGAGACATTCAGAGGTGGTTTGCCATTGCCTGCCTCTGCATCACAAAAGCTTATGCTGGAATAAATTTTGTCAGCTGACCAACAACCACTGGATTCCTGTTTTAGAAATAACCTGAGTGGATGAGATGCCTTCGAACTTGTTTGACTACTGCACCCTCCATATCCTGCGGTGGCGCAGGCTGCAAAAAGCCTGCAGTAATCTATCACAGAACAGCCATAAGGCTGTTCGAGTCCCACCACGGCCGGGGTGAGCTCCCGATCCTAGTCCCAGCTCCCACCCACCCAGCGGTTCGAAAGCCCTTAGGCAAGTAGATAAATGGGTACCCACTCCTAGGAGCGGGGGGCACCTTCCTTCCTTGGAGTGCAGTGGCGGCAGTTGAGCGGTGGCGGCGGACGATGAGCGGCGATCCGATGAACATGGTGGTGGTCCGGCGGCAAAGCAGCGAGCAACCCAGGCAGACATTGGTCCAGGAGATGCAGCGACGCGATGACGTGGCACGGTCGGAGCCAATAGGACGGAGACCAACTGCTGCAGTCATCGCACAGCCGCGCTCCGCAAGGACCACTTCAGAAGGAGTCGCTGTGAAAAAAGGAAGACCTTCACCGAGACACCAACGCCTGGAAGAACCCACCACGGAAAAAAGAACAACAGAGGAAGATCACTGCTGCTTAGGTGCCTGGTAGGCTTTCACCCCTCCCCTTGCACTGTGGCCCTAGTTAGGTGGTTTAAATGTCTATGTAAACCGCTCCGAGCCCTCGGGAAGAAGCGGTATATAAATTAAATGTGTAATGTAATCCTCAAATGCCTACATCTGTACCACAACAGCAGCATAATAAGGATTGAGGGGAGGAGATGTATGGCTGTATGGCAGTGAGTCACACAGTAGTTGCCAGTGAGTTCTGAAAGAAGAGATGTACGGAGCTACAACAGAGAAGAGGGAAGGACGGTATGTAGCCATGGGGGTAGGCTGTATACATTTCATGACTATAAACTGCATACTAAGAGGACCCAAAGCAGCTTACTTCATTCTTCTCTTCTCCATTTTATCTTCATAACAGCTCCGTGGGGTAGGTTAGGTTGAGAGTGTGTTATTGGCCCAAGGTTACCTAGCAAGCGTCCACGACAGAGTCAGGGATTCAGACTTGGGTCTTCCAGATTCTAGTCCAACCCTCTAGCCACTACACCACCCTGACTTGTAATAAAATAGTTGTCTCTAGTATAAGTAGACAGCTGCTGTTGTCTGAGGGTCACCTGTTTCTCGGGTAGAAAGCAGGTTTGCCTTCTGATGGTGTCCCCAGATGTTCCTTCATATTGTGTAGTGGGTTGCCGCATGGATAGACGACAGACGACGACGTAGTGCATAGCACGCTTTATTAGGCACACAACAAGAACAGGGGACAAACGGCCCGGGGGCCAACTATATACATCCCCTGGGGACACACCCCTGGTCACCATTGGTGGGTTTGAATCTCCCGCCATGGATCCCATTGGCTCCCCAGTGGAGGGACTAGGAGCCTAGTCCCTATTGTTGTTCCAGAGTCAAGCTCTGGCAGCTCTGGCTGACCGCTGGCCCCCCGGTGGTGGTCAGCATACACAACTTCCACCCCCCCATAGTTCCGACCCATCCTAGGTGACATAGTCCTTCAAATAAGAAGGGGACCGTCGTTCTCTGGTGGATCGTCGGGGGGTTGGCGTTGTGACCGCGGGGGTCTCACCTTCTGCGTTGGGGTGTTTAACCTGTGGCGGCTCCACTGGCTCGGCGATTCCGGTGGCCGGGCCCTCGTCCGCGATCGTCGGTGGGCCAGGGGTCCGGACCGGCTGCTCTCCCTGGGTGGAGATCGGCGCTAGGGGTGGAAGAGCGCTCTCCTCGAGCGCCGGCTGTGGCTCCGGGCCTTCGGTGCCCGTGTGTTCTGGGAGCATGCGCCGCCGGAGCTGATCGATGTGTCTCCGCAGTACTTGGCCGCACTCGGTGGACACCTCATACATTACCGCTCCAAGGGGACGGATGATGCGGCCTGCTAGCCATTCCGGTCCCCTTCCGAAGTTCTTTGCAAAGACCGGGTCCTCCGGAAAGAATCCACGGGGCACCTCCCGCTGCTCAGGCGTGTTGCGCACTTCAGGAGCCCAATCCGGGTGTAAGCGGTCCAGTAGGGTCCGCGGTCTTTGTCCCATTAGGAGCTCGGCTGGGCATTGGCCGCTCACTGGGTTGGGCGTGGTGCGATGCGCCAGGAGGAACTGCGCGATTCTCCGCTCCCAATCTCCCTCCGTCAAACGGCTCAACGCTTCCTTCGTAGTCTGCACCATTCGCTCTGCTTGGCTGTTGGTCGCGGCGTGGAAGGGCGCTGACCTGATGTGCCGGATCAGGTTGCCACTGAGGAACTGCTGGAACTCCTCCGAGGTGAATGCTGTCCCGTTGTCTGAGCCAGGGCTCTTTTTATAGCAGGTACTCATTTGCATATTAAGCGACACACCCCTAATGTAGCCAATCCTCCAAGAGCTTACAGTAGCTCCTGTAAGAAGAGCTCTGTAAGCTCTTGGAGGATTGGCTACATTAGGGGTGTGTGGCCTCATATGCAAAGGAGTTCCTGCTACATAAAGAGCCCTGTCTGAGACGATCGTGTCCGGCAGGCCGTGGGTGGCGAAGATCTTTCGGAGGGCTCGAATGGTCGCCTTGGTGGACGTTGCGGATACGGGGCTCACCTCTAGCCACTTGGAGTGGGAATCCACCGTCACAAGAAACAATAGTCCATGGAAAGGTCCGGCAAAGTCAATGTG
>NW_015164188.1:446199-451098 GCF_001447785.1 Gekko japonicus
GCCGTACACGAAGTCGTGGAACTTCTTGACCCCGGCCACGATTGCAAGTCCCTCGCGATCTATCTGGGCGTAGTTCCGCTCTGCCGCAGATAGAGTGCGCGAGTAATACGCGACCGGGACCTCGCGACCATCAGGTAGGCGATGCGCCAACACAGCCCCGACGCCGTAGGGCGAGGCATCGCACGCTAGCACCACCGGCAGTGCCTCGTCGAAATGGGCCAAAACCGCGTTGGAAACTAAAAGTTCCTTCACGTGCGGGAACGCGGTGGCCTGTCAAGGACCCCAAACCCAAGGGGCCTGCTTGTCCAGCAATCGGTGGAGGGGTTCCGCAACCGCTGCCTTGTGGGGGACGAAGTCGGCGGGCGTGGCGGCGGCGATCATCACATCATCAAAGAAGGGTGTGACGCCGGGGATCCCTTTAAGAAGAGAGTCCATCAGTTGCTGAAATAGGCCAGGCACCACACTCACTCCGAAGCTCAATCGCTTAACACGAAATGCCCCCCGGTGTGTCACGATCGTTTCTGCCTCCGCAGTTGCCTCGTCTACTGGCAACTGCTGATATGCTTGGGCCAGATCCAATTTCCCAAAGATCTTAGCCCCGCCCAAGGTGGCCAGAACGTGGCTGACTACTGGGACCGGGTATGCGTGGTCCTGTAGCACCTTGTTCAACGTGCATTTATAGTCCGCGCAGATACGGACTGCCCCATTCGGTTTGTTAACTACCACAATGGATAGACGACAGACGACGACGTAGTGCATAGCACGCTTTATTAGGCACACAACAAGAACAGGGGACAAACGGCCTGGGGGCCAACTATATACATCCCCTGGGGACACACCCCTGGTCACCATTGGTGGGTTTGAATCTCCCGCCACGGATCCCATTGGCTCCCCAGTGGAGGGACTAGGAGCCTAGTCCCTATTGTTGTTCCAGAGTCAAGCTCTGGCAGCTCTGGCTGACCGCTGGCCCCCCGGTGGCGGTCAGCATACACAACACTTCATCTCTTCATCTTTTAGCAACCACTGAATTTTACATAATAAGCTGACCAGGCTGTTATTGGGTGGGCTGCTGAGGTGTGGAAAATCTCCCTTCTGACTAATAAATGTCTGGAAGGGGGCACTTTCCATTCACTTTTATGAGAAACATTTTGTATTGCAGTGTCTGGCACATCAGTAAGTGATGAAAAGGGCCAATTTCCAGTTATGCTAGGACACACTGCTTTAGTATCTAGCATGGTCATCTGTTTTTGCTCCCTAAGCTGTGTAACCTAAACAAAGGTTACAAAAATCTGTTTTGTACAGAAGGCCTGCTCACCCAGTGTTTTCTATGATAGAGCCTGCAAGGTTCATGTGTCATATATGTTTGTTTGAAAAATAGAAGCACTTTTGTATAAAGGGAAAAGAAATCAAAAGTCCTGTCATATGGCTGCAGGGCAAACTCTATGTCTGAGGCATTAGAAATGCACCTATCTAGGAAACATCCTTTTAGAAGCAGAGGATTTAAAATATTCCCTATATAAATCGACAATGTTCAGGGTTTTCAAAAGTGTTCCATCATCTCTTCAGTCCTTCAAATCCTTATCCATACACTGGCCTTTATTTATACTGTTAGTCACATCAATCTGATCAGCAGTGTTCATCTGAACAAGAATTTTCTGTGCAAAGTAGTGCTCATTTATTTATTTCTGGTCCTCTTATTTAAACACATGCAAAGGAGCACCAACTAATCAGTAACAACAGAAACAGAGCCCTGCTGGATCAGACCAGTGGTCCATCTAGGCCAGCATCCTGTTCATGCAGTGATCAACTAGTCGCCCTGAAGACAAACAACCAAGACATAGGCCAACACTTCCACAGTGTTTCCTCCTAGAACTGGTATTCAGAGATTTCCTGTAGGCACCAGGACGCCATTGATGGACTTCATGAATCTGGCTAGTCCCCTTTTAAAGCCATCGTTATGGCCACTGGCAGTGAATTCCACAATTATTTCTCATTGAGTAAAAAATTACTTCCTTTTGTCTATCTGAATCAATTACTCATTGACTGCATTGGATACCCCTGAGTTCTAGCTTTATGGGAAAGTGAAGAAAAACATTTTCCTGTCTTCACCCCATGCATAATTTTATAAATCTCTATCACATCCCCCCCCCAGTTGTCATTTTTTCTAAACCTTTTTTCCTGTACTAGGAAGTGTCTTACAGTCAGCATCCCCTAGCCCATCAGAAAGTAAGAGTGCCAGTGTTAGAGATGCTCAGTAAGTAAATCGAACCTCCGTGAGCAGAGGCAGTTGACTGCTGAATACTAGTTGCTGGGATGGGGCAAACAAAGGGGAAAGACTCTTCCCTTCATGTTTTGTTTATGGGCTTTCTAGAATGCTAGATTAGGTGGACCCCTGGTCTTTTCTTGAAGTCTTCTGACGCTTCATCCTTGTAAAAAACCTATAATATGTGGGAGGAATCAACCAACCTCCAGATCTGAGTGAACACCACACTACCGAGACTATGTGTCTGGAGACTCCTATGTACTCATAACATAAAATATCAAAGGATTTCCACACTGTGACCCAGATTCTACACAAACTACCTTTCAGATGAGTCCTCTCCTACAAGGTATTGATGCATTATGTTCCAGAAAACAGGAATGCTACCTGATCAAATTACTTTTATGTATGCAACAGCCCTTCTGATCAATATGAAGATTTTAGTAGTCAATCCATCCTCTTATCACTGCTCCCCCCCGCCCCCATACTGTGCAGAAGCATAAGATATCCATGTGCTGTTCTGTTAGGCAGAAGACCCAGTAAATTTTATTATTTATTTATTTATTTATTCAATTTATACCCTGCCCTCCCCGCAAGCAGGCTCAGGGTGGTTTACATAGTTGGCCTATAAATGACCAATTGACATAAAATCAATTTAAAATTTCAAATACAGTAAAAACATAAACTCATAAAGTGCTAGTGCTGATACATTGGGTACATAAGGTGGCATGCTGGAAATACCTTACAGCCAAACAGTTTGCCACTCAATGGTCTTCCTGAGCACAGTGGTGGAGGCCAGATGTTAGAACTGCGGGCCGGCTCATTGGTAATAGTGGGGGCAGCTCCTAGTTGAAAGCCTGGTGGAAGAGCTCTGTCTTGCAGGCCCTGCAGAACTGCACAAGATCCCACAGGGCCCTGATCTTCTCCGGGAGCTCATTCCACCAGTACGGAGCCCCCACTGAAAAAGCCCTGGCCCTAGTGGTGACAAGCCTGGCATTCTTGGGGCCCGGAAGGGTCAGTCGGTTCTGGGACCCCGACCTCAGTGCTCTCTAGGGTATATATGGGGAAAGGCGGTCCCTCAGGTATGTTGGACCCTGGCCATTTAGGGCTTTAAAGGTAAGCACCAGCACCTTGAAGCAAATTCAGTATGCTATTGGCAGCCAGTGCAGTGTCTTTAGCACAGGCTGGATGTGCTCCCATTTGGAAAGACCCATCAAAAGCCTGGCCACAGCATTCTGCACTAGCTGCAGCTTCCAAATTTGCGACAAGGGCAGCCCCATGTAGAGAGCATTACAGTAGTCTAGTCTCGAGGTGACCGTCGCATGGATCACCATAGCCAGGTCATCGCAGTTGAGGAAGGGAACCAACTGCCTAATCAGCCAAAGCTGGTAAAAGGCTGACTTGGCAGTGGCTGCCACCTGGGCCTCCATTGTTAAGGAGGGACTCAGGAGCACTCCCAAACTCCTAACCTCCAATGCTGGCACCAATGATGCCCCACCGAAGGTCAGGAGTGGGGTCCCTCCTCCCAGACCGCTCCGACTCATGCACAAGACCTCCGTCTTCATTGGATTCAGCTTCAGCCAGCTCAGCCTAAGCCAACCAGACACGGCTTTTAGTGCCTGGTCCAGATCTTCCTGTCTGGAGTCTGACTGGCCACCCAACATCAGATAAAACTGGGTGTCATCAGCGTACTGGTGGCACCCTAGCCCATACCTCCGGGCAATCTGGGCAAGGGGACGCGTATAGATGTTGAACAGCATCGGGGACAGCACTGCCCCTTGGGGCACTCTGCACTCCAGCGGGTGCCTCATGGATTGCTGTTTCCCTAGTGCCACCCTTTGTCCCCGACCTTGGAGAAAGGAATCAAGCCACTGCAGGGCAAGCCCCTGAATTCCCATGTTGGGAATTTCTGAGAACATACTTCTAAAGGTAGACATTTGGGAGCTTTTCCTCATTATCACATCTGCTAGTGTGTGATTTTTATATCATTGTTAGCAATGAAAGGATTAAAACGCCATTAAAAAAAAAGAAGAATGCATATTTCATGGTTATGGAGGTCACCTGGCTTTCTCTTGATGAAGGAGGAAGCAGTAATACTCACTGACCTTGTTACATATAGTTAATGAAAATGAGGACTGAATAGAGTCCCCCTTAGTTTTAAATGTACAGTTACAATAATGTTAATTAGTATTTATAAATATTTAAGGATCAATCATGACATTTCCTACTTGCTGGAAGATTCTTTGTCTGTGCAAATACTTCAATGTCCTAAAGCAATAGTCAGTGATATCAGAGCCTTTTAAAATGGTAAATATTAATTAAAATTACTTCATGGAGTAATTAAGGAACTAACAAATGTGTAGTGCATTTATTTTAATCACCTGGATTTTCATAGCTCTGTGTGCGGAAGCCAGCAAATACTGCAACATCCCTGCTGTGTAAAGGAATGCCAAATGACCTTCTCTTTAGCCATTAAACTTATATTTCTTTTTAAGAGAGGATTAATCTGTTCACTTCTAATAGTGCTATAAAATTCATATGCTAGCTGATGCATTAATGAAGCCACCATGCAATGCTAAGGAAAGTTACTCCAATCTAAGTCCACAGCGATCAGTGGGTTTAGACTGGAGTAACTGCAT
>NW_015164188.1:451155-485417 GCF_001447785.1 Gekko japonicus
ATGAGGATGACTCCTCACCTAACAAGCCAATTTGGTCCCAAATCCTTCCTTGTGTGGATAAAGACTGAATTTCCATCTGACTATAATGGTTTTGCTAGGGCATACTCAACACAAGAATAGAACATATGTGTGAATAAGTTGGCAGGATTATTTAAATACACAATCATTTGAAAGAGATTATGGACAACTTGAATGGGCTCTGGGTTTACCTGTTTTAACTACCCATTTCAGTTACCTTCTTAATTACCTGCTTTAACTTGTTTTAATTAATAATTTTTAAATTTTATTTATTGCTGTCACCGACCTTGGGTCCTACCTGTGTCCAGAGACAGGCGGGGCATATAAATGTGATAAATAAATATATATACATGCCACATCCAGCTGTCTTGTGAATGCCAGTTTTGGGGAGTCAGTTTTTATACATTCCACCTTGTTGATATTATCTGCTAATATGCATTAAAGTCTACTGTAGCATTAAAGTTTGCAACGCTTTAAGTAAGTAAAATTTACCTGTATTCAAATATACATCAGGAGGGCAAGCATACAACAGGTTTGTTTCCTGTTGTAAAAGCAATAATGCATATGTTCATGGCGACCAAAGCCACAGTGACAATACAGCTCACAGAAGCATAAATATTGGAGTGAATACTTTAAAAATTATATGGGCTATATCCTACCAGCTTTTCCAATGACAAAAGGGGGAGGAGAAGAACCTTTTTTAAACCACCCAAAAGTCTATGCTGAAGATCACTGGACCCGTGGACAAAAGTCACATGTGACAAAGGCCACAATGTGGAGGGAAACTGGGCAAGACTGAGCGAAAAGCAATAGTTTTATACTGATAGAAGATATTTGTATTATTTTTCTTCTAACATATTTATGCAAGCTGCTCTGAGACTCCAAGTGAAGGGCGGGGTATAAATCCAACTCTTCTCCTCCTCCTCCTCCTTCTATGCAAGCCCATGCAGAGTTACCATAGCTTAAGTCCAAGCCTAATACTTGAGTACCTCTTTGTAGGTAAAGGTTTCCCTTGCTCAAAAGCTAGCTGAGTCCGACTCTAGGGGGCAGTGCTCATCTCCGTTTACAAGCCAAAGAGCCAGAGCTGTCCGAAGACGTTTCTGTGGTCATGTGGCCGGCATGACTAAAGACCAAGGTGCACGTAACGCTGTTACCTTTCCACCAAAGTGGTACCTATTTAGGTAAAGCCAGTCGAACCCAATTCTAGGGATGCGGTGCTCATCTACGTTTCCAAACCGAAGAGCCAGCGCTGTCCAAAGACGTTTCCGTGGTCATGTGGCCAGCATAACTAGTTGCTGAGGCGCACAGAATGCTGTTACCTTCCCACTGAAGTGGTACCTCTTTATCTACTTGCAGTTTCTTGCTTTCGAACTGCTAGGTTGGCAGGAGCTGGGGTCAGAGATGGGAGCTCACTCCGTCATGTGGCACTCGGGTCTCAAACTGCTGAACTACCGACCTTCTGGTCTGCAGTTCAGCATCTTAACCACTTGAGCCACCACATCCCTATTTATGACTAGATGCTGAGGCACACGGAACGCTGTTACCTTCCCACCGAAGTGGTACCTATTTATCTACTTGCAATTTCTTGCTTTTGAACTGCTAGGTTGGCAGGAGTGGTGACTCAGATGTGATTCAAACACACAGCCTTCTTTGTAGGACTGCACTGTAAATGTACCAGCACTAACTGAACAAATTAGTGTATGAAGGACTTTTTAAATTAAAAATGTCCAAAATATCATCATAAACAACTTGGATTTGATGCACCAGGAAATTTTCCTGTGGTCCACAAGTCCATATTAAAGAATATAAGATGTGACTCTGTCAATATATTCTCTATAAACTGGTAGATCATGTGTGATCAGATGCACCAGCCCCTCAAAAAGGTCTACTAAATATCAGGTGGGAATGCATTTTATATATATGCCTCTACAATCATGAAAACAAGTTAATGCAATGTCATAGGAACATATGGATTGTGTAAACAGATATGCAGGTATGTAGCAAGTTTCTACTACTGATAAAGTAATCCTGGTTTTTTTTTTTAAAAAGCCATTCTGTGAAACAAAGTGATCTTGGGCAATAATTTAAAAGACGTGAGTCCTAAAGTACATTTCCGGCATCAGACAGGTTTAAATTGCAACAATTACCAGACTGGAGTGCTAGAGGAAGAAACGACAGTTTTGCAGACAACCAGCACAAGATAAAATTCATCTTAAGGGACTTTTCATGAAGAGACAGCATCTCAAGGTCTGACAAATCGCTGTGTTAAAGACTGGAACCAGGGGTCATTTCCTAGAAAAAGAGCTGCAGGAGCTCATTAGCATAAGGTATGCTAATAATCTACTAGGCTATTAGCATAATAGCTCATTAGCATACACCACACCCCCTGACATCACCAGAAGTTATGTCAGATGGGGAAGCAAAAAGGGGGGAAGCATCTTCAAAAGCCTCCACTTCCCTTCCCCAACTGGCCTGCGGGGGTGGGAAGCAAAGAGAGAAGGGGTTTAAAGTTTAAACCCCTTCTCACTAGAGTTGGGCCTCAGAAGGAGGAAAGAGGGAAGGAAAGAGAGAGAGAGTAAAGAGAAGGAAGGAAAGAAGGAAGGAAAGAGGGGATAAGAAGAGAAGGAAAGGGAAAGAAAGAAAGAGAAGGGAAGAAAGGAGGGAAGAAAGGAAAAGGAGAGAATGAAAGGAGGGTAACAGAAAAAGGAGAGAAGGAAAGAAGGGAAGGAGAGAGAGAAGGAAAAGAAGAAAAGAAAGAAAGAGAAAGAAGGAAAGAAGGAGGAAAAGAGAGAAAGGAAGGAAGGAAGAAAAGGTAAAGAGAGAAGGAAAAGGAGAGAAGGAAAGGAGGGAAGGAAAGAGGGCAAAGAGAGGAAGGAAGGCTCTCCCACCCGCCCATCAAGCCCCCACCACCCCCACCTTCGTGTATCCCTCATGCGGATCCCTCACTTACTGCGATCAAGGCCTTCCCCAGGCCACAGCACTCAGGCACGAGCCCCAGAAGGCTGGCAATGGGCCTCCTCAGGTCTCCCCCGGGCTCCAGGGGCCTCCTCAGGCCTCCCCTGGGCCGCAGTGCCTCAGCATGGGCCTGGGGAGGCCGGTGACAGGCCTCCCCCCCCCACCCCCATGGATCCCTCACTTACCACGATCAAGGCCTTCCCCAGGCTGCAGTGCTCCAGCACGGGCCCCGGGAGGCTGGCCGGCCTCAGGCCTCCCACAGGTCGCAGTGCTCCAGCACAGGAGGCCCGTGACGGGCCTCCTCAGGCCTCCCCCGGGCTGCAGTGTCTCAGCGTGGGCCCTGGGAGGCCGGTGATGGGCCTCCTCAGGCCTCCCCCAGGCCGCAGCACTCCAGCGCGGACCCCAGGAGGCTGGCGATGAGCCTCCTTGGGCCTCCCATGGGCTGCAGCACTTCAGTGCGGGGAGCTGGGGGTGGGGCTTGCCGCTGCCGCCATTTGTGCCAACTCCTGGGCTGCTGGAACGGTGCTCTGGCGTGCTCCGGCCCCAAATGACCCCTGACTGGAACAATGGTCATATTTGCTGGCTGAAAATACTGGGAGAAATTTGGACCCAAGCTGGCAAGGCTGTGACAGTTGATCAGAAAAACCAATGCTGGACAAGATTTGTAGGATGTACACAGAAGCCCTGGGAAAGGATAAGGTCACCACTCAGCAAGATATTTGGACTATGATTCTGCACACCCTTTGGCTACAGTAGGATTTAGATGTAATCCCTGCAGTAGCTACCTACCTGTGTCAAAGAATGCAAAGCTCGTAATGAAAGGAATCTAAGGGCTGACCTGAATAACACTTTTAAAAGACATGCCAGATGTGAAAACAATCCATGCAAGCATTTATGTAAGCATTTATAGAGCTGCCAACCTCCAGGTAGGGCTTAGAGTTCTCCTGCAATGACCACTGACATCAAGACTACAGGGAACAGTTCCCTTGCACAAAATGACAGGTTTGGAGGGTGGACTCTTTGGCATCACATCTCCACTGAGCTCCCCCCCCCTCCAATCTCGCCCTTTCCAACAACAGCAACAACAACACTAATAATCCTGTCCTTATATATAAACGTATTTTTGCATGGCAACATTCTATGCTTGCCAAAATCAGTTGGCTGCCTGAGCTGCCCATCAGAAGGTGTGCCTGAGTCCCGCCCACAGACCCAGCTCCCGCCAAAACTCTAATCCAAACAGTTTACCTCAGCAGCCAAGCAGCCATTTGCCTAACCAGCCTTCTTCAGCCATCAGGAGAAGATCAGCGGAAGAGCAGCCACGGCCGTTTGCCTGCCGACCATTCTTCAGCCCTCAGGAGAGCCTTGCAGCAGGTAGGGCCCGTCCCCCCCCCCCCCAGCTGGATTCTGAGGTGAGCCAGCGGGGCCTGTCTGGGGTGGGTGGGAGGCCCACGACCGGCCTACCATGTTCCCCAGCCACAGCACATCATTTCCCCTACAGAAAATTTCCCAGCTATTAACAACGGCTGCTTTAGGCAGTGGACTCTATGGTATTATACCCTGCTGAAGTCCCTCTGCACCCCAAGCCCTGCCCTCCCCAGGCTCTACCCCTCAAATCCATAGGTCTGGCCCTCCCCTTAGTATTGCCAGCCTCCAGGCAGCACCTGGAGATCTCCAAGATCACTTCTCCTGGAGAGAATGGCTGCTTTGGGCAATGGACTCTATGGCATTATACCCTGCTGAGGTCCCTCCATACCCCAAACCCTGCCTTCCCCAGGCTCTACCCCTCAAATCTACAGGTATTTCCCAACCCAGAGTTGGCAACCCTGTAACTGGCTATGGAACCACTTTCCAGACCCTTGGAACCCAGAAGACACGGCATAGGAGGAGGTGCTTTTCTACCTTAGCTGCCACTGCATAACCCAAATCAACATAAGTCAGGGGTGAAGGAAACCATACCTGTTACCATGAGGCTGTCCTCCCATACTACCCACCTGGGGCAGCAAAATGACTTGAGACAGCCATACCTTATAGCTAAGCAGAAGGAAAGAAACATGGTTTGCCTCCCTCTATTTTCCCCTTCCCTCTGCCACCCCAGCAGGCACAGCTGGGATGCTCACCTGGAGCTTCCTTCTGGAGCTCATTGTATTTCTTCCCACAAAGAGCCTTACTACTACTACTACTAATAATAATAATAATAATTTATTCAATTTATACCCTGCCCTATCCCACAAGTGGGCTCAAGGTGCCTTACAACATGCAGTCCATAAAACAATAAAGCAATAAAAACAATAAAACAGTCGATGGCATGATAGACAATATCATCAAACCCCATGCCTCATATCAGGTGAATATAGGTGTTCCAAGACTTTCCCCATCTGAACTTGGCAATCCTAAGCACTTCCCTATGTGCTCAAAGTATATTTATACCTCAGCAGCTTTACAATAACCCTGTAAAGTAAGAGTTTAACTATATCATCTTCTTTCTGTCTAGTTTAACAATTGACTGTCAATTTATTACCATAATCCTTGGAAACTGACAATCAAGGAAGTAATAATACTTATTATCTTAAAACTAAAACTCCCTGATCCAGCAATCATTTGGGGGATCCTGAAGAAACAGAAACACACCCATACCTCCACACGCTTTTCCATTTCAGTAGAGAAGGGAGCTCCACTGTTGAGCTCTTGAGCACATCTTCCTCCGTTGAAATTTCCCAATATGGTCAGTAAGCCTGTGATTTCCAGATATGCAGGGGGGTTACTGATAGCCCACTTCCACAGTTGTTACTGTGGGTCCCTTTTCCTCAAGAAACAATATTGGGAGGGATATTTTGGGCTGCAGCAGGAGGTGGGGAGCATTCACACTCTGTTGATGGAAATCTTATAGCATGTTTTCTTGTAGTAATGAAATATGCATTAAAATAAGAAATAGAAAAATAAACTCTGGTGTTTTGCTATGTAAGCTTTTTGTGTGTGTTTTATCTCTGTGTTTTACTGGGGGGGTTGTATGTGTGTGTTGCTGTGGGTGACTGAAGTGTGCTATGATTGGATGGCAGCTATATCTTAAGGGACAGAATTGACTGGTTAGTGGAGAGGATTTATGTGGGAAGGAAGAAGGAAATTGAGTGGGTGAAGAGACTGAGTGAGGTGCTGCAGAGAGGGAAAGAAATGTATTTTTGGGGACGTTATTTGCCTAAGTGGCAAGTGAGGAAAATAAGCCTTTGTAGTTTTGTCTATTTAAAAAACTTTAGAAAAGGAGAAATGTCCTGATCTGAAACCATTACGTTTATGAACCATACAGAAACCATTATGCTGTCATATTTCCAAAGAAAATCTATTTGTGTTTAAGAGAAAACAGCTGTTTTATTTAGAGCAAAGGATCCCCTTTTATCTCTGAGCCACCATCACCTCACCCACACCCACACTGACTGTTCTGTCATTCTACCAAATATAACTAAGCCATCCTGTTCTTTGGGTTCAACTAAAAAGTGTAAGGCGAGAGAGCCTTTGGCAGCAGCAAAAATAAATAGGAAATGCTAAGAAAGACAAGGAGGCAGCATAGCACACATTATCTCAGAACAGTAAAGAGAGCTGCCATTACAGATGTTATATATGGGGAGTCACAGAAAAGAAGCAAAATGTTACACAAACTTTGCAAATCTGCTAATTCTAGCCTATGAACATATGAAACTGCCTTATACTGAATCAGACCCTTGTTCCATCAAAGTTATTATTGTCTACTCAGAGAGGCAGCAGCTCTCCAGGGTCTCAGGCAGAGGCCTTTCACATCACCTACTGCCTGGACCTTTTAACTGGAGATGCCAGGGTTTGAACCTGAGAATTTTTGCATGCCAAGCACACAAGCTCTTCCACTGAGCCACGGCCTCTACTGAAGCTTTGTCCATCTATATGACATATTTGTTTTTTAATTAAATGATATTAGAATGAACTATAATTTGAAAGACTGTTTAACAATTTACTTACTAAGTTTGTTATTTGAGACTTTTTTAATGAACTGGCTCATTAAATTAGGCATTAAGAATTAAAACATAAGATAATTTTAAAAAGAATTACGAGTTGAACAACATGGAACAGATATTTTATCAGAGTTTGTTGTAATTAAGCCCATGAATGATTTTACAAATAGTCATGAAGTATAACAGAATTAATGACTGAGTTAAGTTTATCAATAAAAAAAAGATATACTGATTTAATGAAATAAGATGGTTAAAAGTATACACAGATCATTTATTTAGAATTGCTAACCAAGTTAATGAATTGATGAATTTGTATTTGCATTTTGATCAATAGTTAATTAACTGCTTGATCAATGGTTGATTAACTATGGCCCCGGTCACACGGGCCGGATATTGCGGGGGGGAGGTGTGGCTAATTGCCCCAGAGAAAACTAACGCGCGGCCGCCCGAGCACACATCCCGGTCGAGGTCCCGTGGTTAGGGGGGAGATGCCAACCAGACGGGTATCCTGCAGCGCGGCACAGAAGTTGTGCGGCGCGATCGCACTAGCAATCGCTCTTTGTGCGCATGCGCTGTTGGGCGCTGTTGCGCAACCTGCGGAGACTTGGGAGACAAAAAAACCCCTTGTGTGCGACGAATAGCGGTGGGCACCGGATGCCATGTAAGTCCACCGGAAACGCGATCAGACGCCCACCCTTGCCCTGCGGTTTCCGGAAACTAGTACCTCGGAGGTACTAGTTTTTTACTCCACATCTTCAGCGGGAAGCCTCGGGTTAGCCACAGGAGCTCTACGCTTCCCAGATGTTGCGGTGTGATTGTGCCCAGAAAATCCGCCTACCATCCGTATTGTCAGCACGGCAAATGCTCCGTGTGACCGCAGCCCATGTTTATAAAATAATTCCAGATGTAACGACATTGATTGTTGGCTTCAGAATAAAGGACATTAGTATATTAGTGTATGGAAAGAAGTATGGTAATGTATAACAGAAAATAATGGCAAAATACAGAATTTTGCAGAAGTACAATATTGGGTGAGTGTTCTGGAAGTTGTATAGGTGTTTTTCATCATATAATAAATTTTGATCCACTAAAAAGTTAGGCTGTGAAGAAACAGGTATAATTTGAACGGTGAACTCACTGGAAAAGCATACATGATGCATTTTTGAATAAATGTATACTCTTCTTTTCAAAATTAACCAAGGGAAACTGGTACTACTTGTTTCTTTCTATTTTCATCAAAAGAGGGCCATGTAGAACATTGATTGGCTGACCCAAATGACTTTTTAATAATTGATTCTCAATGTTTTTGAAAGGCACTGAACAAAAAGTTCAGTGAATGAATATTTGTGCTGCATTTTAAAGAACAAATTAAAAAAAACCAGACCCTCTCCCTCAATGCATAAGAGAAATGGGAAGAAAGATGACTGAAACTGCATTCAATCTACTGGCCAATATATCCATTAAATGGGTTGTCAGTGCAGGGAGAAGACAGGCATGAGTCGTGGAAGGAAAAAGAGCTGTTTTAAAAATATGTCTCTATGCAGAATCACTGAATGAAACCAGCTATTCTTGGTGTTAATAATAGTGACAAGTGGAATCCCCAGCATTAATACTGGGGAGCAGTTTGCCCTGGCCCACTGGGAATTCAAAGGAAGCACAAGGCCGCATTGGGTGTTTGAAAGAATGGCAGCCAATAGGGAGGTGCGACTGTCCAGGTTCTGTTCTAGCCGCTTCTCCCCCAAGCAGGCTTTTGCTGCTGGCTGCTGAGGAGGATGGTGGTGGAGATCCTCTGAGGCTGTGGTCTGCCTTTACTGGTTCTGTTCGCATGAGGATTTAACTGCAGAGTGAAAGGGACTGTGTGACAAATGTTTGAGTGTTCTCCTGTGTGCTTTGTATGTGTGTAAATGAGCAGGGGTCTAATTGATGCAAATGGGATTCCCTCTATCCCCTTTCCAGAGCAGGTAGTTGTATAAAAAAATTAAGATGAAAGGAAAGCATTTGCCAGGGAACGAAGGTTGGGAGATAGCTCTGTGGTGAGCCCCAAGGGCATCAGAGCACAGGGGTATCAAAGGCAACCTTGTTTTGTGTGGATTGTGTGGACTTAGACTAAGGCACGTACTGACATACTGTCTGATTCCCCATGCATTCGAAATAAATCCACGTTTGAAGAACAAAGTTAAATTTATTATAAAGCGATGGTTAGATCAGGAACACAAGAATTGTTAGGAATGACTACAGACCCCAAAGGGAAACATAATAAAGGAACTTGAACCAGGTTAGGACCAATGAGTCCAATTCCCGCTGGCGGGAATGCAGATAAAACTAGCGCCCAATTCCTTGGGAACACAACGGTTCTACAACATAAACACAAGTTCAGTTCTCAGGCAGGAGATACATAATAAGCAAAGCAACGCCATAACTCCATCCCACCTCCAGCTGGTTGACCTTGAGCAGTTCCGCAGTTGTAGCAAGCAAAAGAAAGCAAACACCTACACAGGAGGATACAGGGGGGTGAACAGAGTACAATGTAACATGGAGAAAAGAACACACCACCTTATGGCTGCTTGCTGACACATACCAGTCTTGTCTTGTGCCTTTCTTGCTCTCTCCATGGCACCCCCCCCCTTTACCTTAAGTCTTCAGCCCCTAATCAGCTGTTTTGTAGCAGGGGCCACCACGTTTGGAAGCTCCATCATGTTGCTGTGGCCCTGCTATTCAACAGAGCTGCTGAGATCTGTGGCACACAGAGGCATGTGTTTCAGGCAGGCTAGGAAGAAGAAGGAGAAGGAGAAGGAGAAGGAGAAGGAGAAGGAGAAGGAGAAGGAGAAGAAGAAGAAGAAGAAGAAGAAGAAGAAGAGAGACATAAGAGAAATAAGGTTGGCAGTGGCAGGAAGCCAGCTGAGTTTACTCTGCTTTAACAAAGACCCCACACACAGTAGCGTTCCCAGGGGATTGAATTTTGGCTGCGCTTGGCATTGGGCATTTTGTTTTTTGTGCAGTGGCCATTTTAATATCCTCATGCAGCAACTGATGGTTTTTCCTGCCTGAGTAGCTAGATTCATTCCACACACACACCCGTGACAATAAGTAAAGGTAAAGGTTTCCCTTGCTCGAAAGCTAGTCGAATCCTACTCTAGGGGGCAGTACTCATCTCCGTTTCCAAGCCGAAGATCCAGTGCTGTCCAAAGACGTTTCCGTGGTCATGTGGCCAGCATGACTAAACGCTGAGGTGCATGGAACGCTGCTACCTTCCCATCGGAGTGGTACCTCTTTATCTACTCGCAATTTCTTGCTTTCAAACTGCTAGGTTGGCAGGAGCTGGGGCCAGAGATGGGAGCTCACTCCGTCACGCAGCACCAGGGTCTCCAAACTGCCAAACTACAGACCTTCCAGCCTGCAGCTTAGCATCTTAACCTCTGAGCCACCGCAGCAGCCCCTCTTGTGACAATAGAGGAGTATAAAAAAACCAAAAAATCCTTTAAATTAAATAAACATAAATAAACAAATAATAAAAATGTAAAATATGGATTGATAGAGTTAGATAGGTTGGCTGATGTTTTAATGAAATAAGGATGATGCTTTTATGGATTTTAAATTGATTACTGTAACATTTTTAATATTGCAAATCTGCATTAATTGCAGATACATATATGTTGTTACCCACCCTGAGCCTATAATATGGGGAGGGCAGGCTACAACACGAAAGAAAGAAAGAAAGAAAGAAAGAAAGAAAGAAAGAAAGAAAGAAAGAAAGAAAGAAAGAAAGAAAGAAAGAAAGAAAGAAAGAAAGAAATGCAGTGCCAAGTGCTGGGGGCATTACTTCAGGCTTCAAGACTTGCCTATTCACCTTTCCTTGAGTCCCCTATTAGGAAAATGCCACCATTGCTACTGGTTAGAGTGTCAGAGGAAGACTGTTTTGGCGGCGGGGGGTGTGTGTGTTACTCTCCTAATGCAGTTTATGCATAAGAGTTTTCACAGCTATGCCGCCAAAGAAAGCCCAGCAGAAAAGGGGGAGCTTGCCTAAACTCTTGTCCCCTAAATGGCCTCCTGTGTGGTTGTCATCTGACGAGAAGGAGCCCAGTGTTGCCAAACTTGGCTTGGCTCAAGGTGTTGGAGTGAGCAGCATAGCAGGCAAGAGTTTCAGTTGTTCAGGCACTGCGTGTGGCCCTGAGGCCATGGAAAATTTTGAGGCGTGCAACTGACCTTGCCTCTTCTCATTTGTTTGCTAGGGTAGCAGCACTGGGCTGTGGGTACAGATCTAAGCCCAACCCCAATACCACTAGAGTTCTGGGAGTTTGGGAGGCTGAGGCGGAGAGAGCAATGATGGCTTCCTTAGCACCAGGTATGGAGTTTTTGCAAGGAGTTTTTACAATTTTAAGGAGAAGGAAATCTTGGAACAAGTGTGGCCTGTACTGGTTGCTCACATCATGTAGGAGTTTTTGGTGACCTTGGAGGCTGAGGGCTTGGTGGTGAAGACTATAAAGGGTTACCTGACTGCCTTAGCTTTCAAGGTAAAAGTTGAGGGCATTAGAGACAACATAGTTTATGGAAGATGCTAGAGGGCTGGTTGTGTGAGCCACCTGCGGCTACAGATGCTAGGCATCCATTTACCCCAGACACCATGAGGATGTTAGTGCAGGGGTACAGAATTCAGTATACAGATACAGATGAGCCAGAATTATTTCGGAGTACTGCTCTAATGACCTTTTATGCTGCCCTCCACATTAGCAAGCTGTTGGGTGCCTCCAGATGGGACATATCATGTAATGCCTTTCCAGTGCCTGATCTCAAACTGCTACCAGATAGGGTAATGTTGAGGAGTCATAAGTCCAAGACAGATCAAGTTAGCAGGGGGCATCATGTGGTCTTGGGGTCCACTGGGGATCCCCAGCTTTGACCAGGGATGGCACTCAGGTCATTCATGAGAATGTGGGGCAATGGCCTGGATTGCCCATTTCAGCACAGAGGCAGGTCATCTTAGTTCCAGTTCTGGATAGTTATGCACCGGATATTGGCTGAAAAGGGTTGCCAGTGCATAAGTTTGGAACACCTTTGTTTGGAATTGGCACAGCCTTTATGGCAGCAAGGCTGGGGATATCACAGGGAGCAACCCAGTAGATTGGTAGATAGTGCTCAGGGGCTTTTAAGTCCTGTTCAATGACTGATATATCTTGGTTTTTGCAGGTGCTGGCATTTCAAGGAGCCCAATTAGGGGGCCATCCCATTGTCTTCTGGGCAGCTACTCCTGATGTGAGGATGCAGTTGAGCCTTTATCCCTGGGCATGTGCAGTGGCTGGGCCTGCATGGAATGTTATGGAACCAGCTTCAGCCCTTTCTCCACCAGGCTCTGAAAAAGCACTTTTGTCCCAATGTCCTTGTCCTGACTTTGGGTGAGAATGACCTGGTGTGGACAAAAGGAATGGCATTAACTAGGAGGATCCTCAGGAACATAAAAGGGTAAAATATGTGTGTCCCGGGATGATTTCAGTGTGATCGGAGTTTTTGCAGAGCAGAGTTTGGAGAATAAACCAGAAACCAACCCATACTGAGTGGGCCAGGAGCAAGGTAAATAAGGCAGTGAGCATGGCAGTTTTGGATAAAGGTAGGGTTTGTAAAGTAGGAAGTCAAAAGGTAACCGGAATAACAGACAAGTTTGGCCTTGGAAAGCAAAATGAAGCAGGGCAAAGGTTAACAGAGTTTTGTCAAGAGAACACACTGGTCATAGCGAACACCCTTTTCCAACAACCTAAGAGGCGACTCTACACATGGACATCACCAGATGGGCAACACCGAAATCAGATTGACTATATAATTTGCAGTCAAAGATGGAGAAGCTCAATCCACTCAGTAAAAACAAGACCTGGAGCTGACTGTGGCTCAGATCATGAGCTACTCATTGCAAAATTCAGACTTAAACTGAAGAAAATTGGGAAAACCACTAGGCTATTCAAGTTTGACCTAGATCGCATCCCTGATGAATATACAGTAGAGGTGAAGAATAGATTCAAGGGTCTGGATTGGATAGATAGAGTGCCTGAAGAACTATGGACAGAGGTTCGTGACATCGTACAGGAGGCAGCAATCACCACCATACCAAAGAAAAAGAAATGCAAGAAAGCAAAATGGCTTTCTGATGAGGCTTTACAAATAGCAGAGGAAAGAAGGAAAGCGAAAGGCAAAGGCGAAAAGGAAAGATTTACCCAACTGAACGCAGATTTCCAGAGAACAGCAAGGAGAGATAACAGAAGCAGAAGAGATTAGGAAAAGATGGCAAGAATACACAGAAGAAATATACAAGAAAGACCTTGATGTCCTTGACAACTACGACGGTATAATCACTGACCTCGAGCCAGACATCCTGAAATGTGAAGTTAAATGGGCCTTAGAAAGCATTACTAACAACAAAGCTAGTGGAGGTGATGGTATCCCAGCTGAGCTATTCAATGTCTTCAAAGATGATGCTGTTAAAGGGCTGCACTCAATTTGCCAGCAAATTTGGAAAACGCAACAGTGGCCACAGGATTGGAAAAGGTCAGTATACATTCCAATCACAAAGAAGAGCAATGCCAAGGAATGTTCAAACGATCGCACATTGCACTCATATCACATGCTAGCAAGGTCATGCTCAAGATCCTACAAGCTAGGCTTCAACAGTACGTGGATAGAGAACTGCCAGAAGTACAAGCTGGGTTTCGAAGAGGTAGAGGAACTAGAGATCAAATTGCCAACATTCGCTGATGTAAAGTGAGGAGGAGCAGAAAAGAGTATATAAGTCTGCTCCTTGCATCTGTTAGTTGAACATCAGGCTGAATTAAGCTGTAGGTGTTCCTTTATTCAAATAAATACTTTTTATTACCCTTTACTGCCTGGAAGATTGTTTTCACTGTGAGGATTATTGGCTAGCCACATAAATCAAAGAACCTGAGTGCCTTTAGTGTATTGGCAACAACAGTGTGCATCTCTCTCCTGAAAGTTGTGATGCCTAGCTACCTAATCTGTATCACGGCAATATAGTTAGCACGTGGGTCAAGGGGTGATCAGCTAGGCTAACCCACTTCTGTGACAGGGATTAGAAGGGGTGATCAGGATAGTTATGAATGATTGGCAAGTACCTCAAGACATCCGAGGTGGTGGAGGATATGTCTGGAGCAGCACATCACTGGCTATGTGCTGGGGTGAGGCTGGAAAGGAGTTTCCCTCGGTGCTGATCAACATCCTTCCAAATCTGGTAGTGGTTGTGGGGCTAGGTACAGGGGATGATAAACAAAACCAGCAGAAGATGCTGGCTGTGCTCTGAGTCAGGGTGGGTCTGCCAACAAAGACAGCCACAGGCAGGCTGCCTAGCACAGCTTACCCCCCCCCAAAAAAAAAACCCTCAAAAAAAAGACCTCAGCCCCCCAAAGCAGAAATGAATAAACTGACTGATAAACACCAATAAATAAAATCTGTAATCCAGAAGACAGAATTAGAATATGTTCAATTAATTATTGGAATAAACTTTTAGACAGTTGTGAGGGAATTTTTTGTGACTGAATTTGTGTTGTTATTTATTCCTGAAAGGACAGTATACTGTCAAAACTGCTGTTACAAAGGCAGGCATATATTTGTGGTTTCTATTGCATATGATATGTAAGTATGTTTCCTGAAAAATAAAATAAAAAATTCCCCTGAAATAGAGATTGTTTGAATATCAATTCATTTAATGTATACTGGAATTGTGTAGTTTTTAAATGTCTAGGGGATTACTGCATTCAGCATGTTAAAATAAACGTCTAAAGAAAGTGCTACTACTGAGGAATGTAATGTAAACATATGAGAAAACAGAAATTTTAAAATGTTATTCTGCCTCAAGATAGATATGACGTAAAATCTTTGACCCGATGAGAAAATGAATTTAAAAACTGCTTAAAGAGGGAACAGTTAGAAAGGCTCCCTAGAATTGCAGTGATAATTAAAGTGAGATTTCTTGTATACCCTCAATCTAGTTCAACATTTTTATCAGCTTACAACACATCTCTCCAAGGATAAAGTAACATGCTTGATCTGACAAAGTAAATTGTCCCTTAAAAGTGCATTGTGTGTTGGGGAGGAGGTGTATTTTGAATGCTACAAGAAAAAGAAAAGTTGTATGTTTTGGAATTAGTTGAGGACAAAACAGCTTGGGGAATTTTTATGCAAAGGTATGTAGCAGCTTTTAAGGGATGCTGCTCAGTGGCTGAGCATCTGTTTAGCATGCAGAAGGTCCCTAGCATCTCCAGTTAAAGCAGTCTGGCAGTAGGTGGAGACCATGGAGAACTGCTGCTAATCTGAGTAGACAGTACTGACTTTGAAGGACCAAGGGACCAATTCAGTATAAGGCAGCTTCATGTGTTCATGTGCTTTAGGACTGATGCTGCAAATCCATAAACAAGATGTTTTTCCCAGTGTACATTTGTAGGTAAACATATTACAAAAAACTTGTACTCTCACAGGGACTGTGAACCTACAAATCTACCCTGAACCTTGGAAGAAGTTGTTATGAGAAAGAGATTCTAGGGAGCTGTCCAAAGCAGAAGACAATAGACAAAGGACATATAATACCTTTTATTAAAACTAGCCAATATGAGACAAAACAGTGTGTGGACTTTTGTGTTCTCCAGAACTCCTCATCAGGCTGTATGTTTAACAAAACAAGAGGGCAATTTCTAAAGCTTGTAATAGTGATAAAGAATGTGATGGTACTTTAAAGATGCCATAAAGTATTTCCACACAAGCTTTTATGAAGATCAAGTGTGAATACCTTATGAAAACACTGTAAAACTGTTTGGGCTGGATTGTATTGTATGGTTAAGCTATTCTATGAGACAGAATTAATAAAAGCTTTCAACAAACATCTGGTATTTGTTGCATGTGTCTCTGTTTTATATGGGGTAGTTTACAAGCTTTTATATGATGGTTCTTTCTTTTTAAGGGTTGCGACTTGTACTAAGACCAGAAACAGACATTCCTGGTGGAACACGCTCTCAGATCAGGGCCCTGTGGGATTTGCTTCAGTTCCACAGGGCCTGTAAAATGGAAATGTTCTACCAGGCCTTTGGTTGAGGCAACGGGTGTCTTGTCATTCTGGCCTTGCCTGCCCCACCCCCTGCCCCGACATGAAACTGCTTTTTACAGAGCCAGAGCTTTGGTCTAACAAGGTCAGTGTTGTCTATTTTGACTGGCAACGGCTCTCTAGGCTCTACAGGCAGAGGTCTTTTGCATCACTTACTACCCAATCCTTTAACTGGGAGGTGCCAGGGATTGATCTTGTGACCTTCTGCACATAAAGCAGATGCTCTAGCATTGGGCCACAGCCCCTCCCAAATATATCAACAGTTTGTATCATAGCAAGGCTGTAATCCTATGCCCATGTAATATACAGTATGAAATGCAGATGATGTATATCAACAAATGCAATAATGGACCACCCTATTAGGCTATGGAGCATTTGAAATCAGTTAAAGTCCATGACATTGTTATAACCCAGTGACACTCAGTGGCACAGGAGCCACATAAGGCTCTTTGACATGCTACCTGTGGCTCTTCTGAGCACTATACCCCAATATGACACCTGCCTCATGTATCAGGAACAGGCCCATAGCTTCTGCGGGGCCAGGGATCCTAGAGGTTTTTATGGGCCCTGCTCCCTGACCCTCGGCTCCCCCTCCCCCACAGCCCCCTCCCCCTGATTGCCTGTCAGCCTGTCCACAGGGAGGACGAGGGCAGTGATTTCAGAGGTGGCGGCACAAGTAGCAGCAAGTTGAGGCTGAGAGAGCCACCCAGGCAGCAAGCATGAATAGAAAAGCCCAGGCAAAGCAAGGTGGCAGGCAGGCACCTCCTATGACCCAGCTGTGCTCCAGTGGGCTGAGCCTGCACACAGCACCTCCGTGGCCAGGCCAGCCGCCCCGCACCTCACCTCTCCCAGCCCTGGGAGGGAGCCAAGAGTGGAAGTCAGGCTGCCCCTGGTGCCGTGCCACGGGAAGGGGCAGTGGAGCTTCTCAGGGAGGGAGGGAGCCAGATGTTCCAGGGAAGGTCTGCCCTTGCAGAGGGAAAGGAAGCTGCAGCCACTGGGCATAACCCTCCCATGCCCTGGAGCCTTTGATTTAATTAGCTGGTGGGCCACCTCAAGGCCCCCTCCCCCTAAAATCCCTAGCTATGGGGCTGATCAGGAAACTGGCAAGGCTTCCAATAGGGCTTCTGGCTGGAAGGCGGTTCCCACTTTGGAACAGATGCTGCCTGAGGAAAGGGTAAGCTGCAAGCCTTCCTGAGGTGCAGACCTCATGCCAGGGATGGTGGTAAATGTGACTCTTTGGGTTGATGGTAATTTTGAATATGGTTCTCTGTGAGCTGCAGAGTGAATACCACTGTTACAATCAATGGAAAACCTCACAAGTTTTCTTCTTAAGGATACATTCATGTTGGAAAAGGACCATCTTTGAAACACAGCCTAACTCAAACGGGACACAGTCTCTTATTCCAAGACACTGAAAGGCTGAACAACACATCCAATTACCATGTCAGAAGCCACTGAAATTCATAAACATAAACACAATTTCAACAGCAAAGAAGAAAGTTTAAAAATAAATAGGGCATGGTTTCCTGTCCTTAAAAACACAAAATGCTCTACATCTTACAATAGCACTACAGATTAGAATTTCAACAGCCAGTTCATATGCAAAAGAAGCTTCTCAGGAAAGCTCTATTAGCATGTCACAGCCTGGGGACTCCTATGAGATAATGACTCAGCCCTACCCCACTTTCCTGAGTAGATATAAATTACCTGCCTACCATTTTTCTTCTCACCTTGACATAGAGAGTACTCCATCTTTCTGTCTTATACCTCTGAGGATGCCAGTCACAGCTGCTGGCGAAATGTCAGGTCCTACAACGCCAAGACCATGGCCATACAGCCTGAATGGTGAATAAACATTGACTTGACTCATTGATCCCAGCTAAAAATGGCTGTTTCCTACCTACTATTGCTCCCAGGGAAATAATGGGTAAGCCAGCCAAGAACACACTAAGAGGGGAGGAGGAGGAGGAGGAGATTGGATTTATACCCTGCCCTTCACTACCTGAAGGAGTCTCAGAGCAGCTTACAATCTCCTTTCATTTCCCCTCCCCACAACAGACACCCTGTGAGGTAGGTGGGGCTGAGAGAGCTCTGAGAGGACTGCTCATGAGAAAACAGCTCCAAAAGAATTTATGACTGACCCAAGGTCATACAAGCAGTTGCATGTGGAGGAGTAGGGAATCAACCCTGGTTCTCCCAGTTTAGAATCCATGCTCCTAACTGCTACACCAAATTGGCTCTCTATACCTGGAGTCAGAACTGATCATACAGCAGCAATATTGTCTGAAGGTGTGGTTGAAGGTTAGGCTCAAGCAGAAAGAAACTGTTGTGTATTAAAATGGCCACTGTCGCGTGGGCCCGACCATGCGGTCCTACAGACCTTCTGACCTTCAGTCCTAGAACAATAGCCAGCTTGGATCCTAGCGCGGACCAATAGGTTCACACTGATCCGGATAGGAACCTATGGGGAATGAGGACATGTACATAGAACCTATCACAGGAATCGGAGGGAGGGGTGTTGGGTGTGTGTGTAGACTAGAATATAAGCCGGCTGCAGACCGACTAGTTTCTCTTTCGTTTTCCAATGTAATCAATAAACGTGAGCTGATTTCACCATGCTACGCCTGGAACTCCAGTACTTTTCAGAAACCTTGTCCAGTGAATGATGTGGGCAGAGGGTTAAGCTGGAGGAAGCAATCCTGCTAGAAGAATTGCAGCCAGGTGGTTGTATTGAAAGGGGAAAAGTTGTTCTCCAGAAATCCAAACTGAGGTAAGAAATGGAGAACAGAAGCCCATCAAAAACAAATAATGAGTGGAAAGGAGGGAGACTGAAAAGTAACAACTGTAAAAAGAGAAGGAAATGGATGCGTTGGAGGGCTGACTCTATGTATCCCACTGAGGTCCCTGTCTTCCCCAGGCTCCATTCCAAAATCTCCAGGAATTTCTCATCCTGGATCTGGAAACCCTTCCCCCTCCCCTGCCTCCCTCGCTTTTCCTTTTGGTTCAAGTTTGAAGCCTTCCTCTTTCCTCTTTTTTGCTCAATGCCTTCCTCCATTGGAGGAAAATCTGCTTAATGGTTGAATGAAGGCTCCTTAGGTTGAAGGAAGGCTCCTTGGAGGATGGCTGGATCAATCCCAAAGCACTGATCAAACAAAAAAAATGTTCCTTTGCTGGATGTTTCCAGAGATGATTGATTACTTGCTGGTTTGGCTAACACTCTGTTTGCCAGTTGCGATCAGCACTCAAATTCTAATATTAATAAAGATTAGTAGCATGCCTTTGGTAATAAGCCCTGAAGTAACTGCAAACAGCACTTCAGGACTGGTCAGGGGTTTTTGTTGGGTTGGGTTGTTTTTTTTTTTAAAAAAGGTGCTGGAACTCTCAAGAGGAAAATGACATTTTCAATCTGTATACTGAAAACTCATGAACTTTTAAACATTTTTAAAAGAATTCTGTTGAAGATGTTCTGGAACTCCGTTCCAGTGTGTTTCTCCAGAAAAAAATCGTGCTTCTAGCATCAACCCTGGTGGATTAGTGTATTTCTCCAGAAAAAAATCTCTGGGACTCGTGCTTCTAGCATCAACCCTGGTGGATTCCAACAAATGTAGTGGTGTGTAGTTAATAGCAACAAGAACTTTAATGAGGTAAGTAAACAGGGAAGCTTAATCTTCAAAGGTGTGGGAAGTAATAACTGGATTCCAACTGGTGAGGCTTGACCTCGGCCTTTCATGGTTGTCAGTAAGACAAATAAATGTACTAGTTGTGGGCCCTTCTTCCCAGGGCCCACCTAGTACAGTCAATAAAATCTCTACTTTCAGTTTCAGTCCGGTAGCCAGGACCCAAAGAAGTTTTTTCCTCCAGCTTCTTCAGCCTCTGCTGGTGTCCTGTCAGGGTTGCCAGGTCTGGGTTGGAAAATACCTGGAGACTTTGGGGGTGGAACTAGGAGAGGGTGGGGTTTAGGAAGGGGAGGGGCCTCAGCATGGTCCAATGCCACAGAGTCCACCCTTCAAAGCAGCCATTTTCTCCAGGGGTCTCTGTCTGCTGGGGATCAGTCGTAAAAGCGGGAGATCTCCAGGCCCCACCTGGAGGCTGGCAAACCTATGTCCTGCTAGGGTTGCCAGCTCTGGGTTGTAAAATTCCTAGAGATTTGGGGGGTAAGGCCTGAGAGGTTTGGGGAGGGAAAAGACCTCAGCAGGGTACAATACTGTAGAGTTCACTCTCCAAAGCAACCTTTCCCTCCAGGGCAACTGATCACTATTCCCTGGAGATCAGTTTATAGGGTTGCTTGGTCATATTTTCCCCGCAGCAGGGAATTTGGGGGGTGAGCTGGGAGGGGGAGGGGCCACCCCAATGCAATGACATCACATGGAGTGCCATCATCACGTCAGGGACACTGTGCCATGTGCACATCCCCACCCCTGCTTTCCTCCAACCATTTTAAGGATACCTTCCATTTAAATGGTTGGGGAAAACAGTGGGTGCTGCTTGGGTCTGCCCCGCAAGCTATGAGATCACTGTTTGCAGGGCAAGTGAGAGTGGCTCCCGCTCTTTTGAAGCAGGAGCCGCTCGCGCTTGCCCTGCAAGTTGTGATCTCACCGCTTGTAGGGCAGGCACGGGCAGCCCCTGCTTTAAAAGAGTGGGTGCCACTCATGCCTGCTGTGCAAGCCCTGAGCCACTGACAACTTTTGGGCATGCATCCCACCTCTTCCAAACAGCGTCTCTTTAAATGCTGTTTGGAAGAGGTGGGGGGTGTAGGCACGCATGGCCACCCCCTTCCTCCTTCTGCAAGATTTAAAGGGTCAGATGGAGGGTCCTTTAAATCTTGTAGTAGGGGAATGCTGGGTGGTTGTTCTTGGGGCGGGGCTTTCCCCCCGCCGGCCAGTTGGCTGGGGGCAAGAATGAGCCCCCCCCCAAATTGGGAAACCTCCGCAGGACTACAGAGATCAGTTCCCCTGAAGAAAATGGAGGGTGTGGAGGGTGGGCTTTATAGTATTATATCCAACTGAGGTCCCTGTCCTCAGGCTCCACCCCCAAATCTCCAGGAGTTTCCCAACCTAGGGCTGGTTACCCCATCCCCCGCCGGTGGCTGGGGGGGGGGACCTGGCAAACATAATAAAAAATAAAACTTAAACTTAGATCTACTATTACTCCCTATCACATAGATTCAAGTGGTCTGAAGCAATAGATCAAAGTTGGAGTCCCATGGCACCTTTAAGACCAGCAAAGTTTAATTCTGGGTATAAGCTTTCATGTTCATGCACACTTTATCAGATAAAATCTGTTAAACATCTTCATTATGCTGTATGGTAATTTACTGCTCACCCTTTATCCATATGTATGGACTGGTGATTTCCAATTTTGTTTCTGTCTCTGTCTTGACTCTAATTGGCCCTTCCTGACAGCTAATCCCCCCCACCCATATGTAATGATTGAGGAAATTCTGTTTCACTGTATTTGAAGAAGTGTGCATGCACAAGAAAGCTTATACCTTGAATAAAACTTTGTTGTTCTTAAAGGTGCCACTGGACTCAAACTTTATTTGGCTGCTTCAGACCAACACTGCTACCCACCTGGACCTGCCAAAGTTATTCAGAACGCTTTCTGCCTGACTAAGGATGTGAAGGCAGGTCTCCCCAGTTTTTGCCTACATCCATCTGATTCTCAATGATACGCTTTCAGAAACATCTCAAGTAGACTTCAGGACAAGGTATTATTCTATACGCGCAGACCTGGGGAAAAGTTACATAAACCCATGCTAAGATTAGCACCATCTGGCACTCCTGTCTAAGTCTACTACTATATTGTATTGCTTTGGAAGTCTCCTAGAACTTAAATTGCATGGAGGTCACAAATAATTGTCTCTACTTAATTAAAACTTCACAGATCTAATCCATAGTCCAGAGTAATTCTTTGCGTCCTTGAAAACCTTGATTTCCATCATTTTCTAAGTTAAAGATTTTCACAGGATGCAGAGCTTGTTACCAGAATAAGAAAGCTTCTAATTTTACAAGAGAAAAAGAAGATTGTTTTTCATTGTGGCAAATCCAATCTGATCATCTGCTTGGGGGTGGGGAGTCATTAATTAAAATGGTCTGTTAGGAAGTTTTAATTCTTTCGTTTCGTATGTCAGCTCACAGATATCTAAAGAACAGTGCTAGAGGAAAGGAGATGACTCTCATTAATGGGCTTATCACACCATTAGTTGCAGTTCTAATTAGAAATGCCATTAATTTTGCAACTATTTCAAATTATTTTTACTTAGGGCTAAGTATCTGGCAGCTTTACAGCTAAAAACCTATTCCACACATGACGTAAACAGAAACACTTATTTTGATTGCCTAACCTTTTTAACCCACATTTTCATAGATTTTGGCCCTAAATGTAATACTTATAACAATTAATTTTAAAATAAAGCAAACTAAAGTTTTAAAGAGGAAAAAGAGACATGTTGGTAGAAAAATTCACAAGAAGAGTACAGACATTTGAATAGCTTGTTTAAAGGTTAAGCAAATTCAAAATCTGTTCTTTTGCTGCTATGAGTTAGTGATACTGTCCACAATCCACCAGAATTAGACATATATCCCTCCTCCACTTTTAGCTGTCATCCTTCAATCCAGGTAAGTGCCTGGGAAAGGATTGTCAAAAGTATGTGTGTATGTGGGGAATTCAGGATTAATATTTTATTTATTTATTTATTAGATTTTTACCCCGCCCTCCCAGCAAGTAAGTGTGATACTTACTGTGTCATTCTAAGCAGAGTTACACCCAAATTCATTGAAGACAACAAGCTTAGAAGCTTGTAACTCTGTTTAGGATTGTACTAGACAGTTGACATGCTTTTACTACCTGTTACTGTGTGCATACAATTGGCATTGTTTACTGGTAATTTGTGTTAAGTAGTGGGTTCACAAAACTGTCATGATTTCAGCATAGATCTTTATTGGAATGTTAAGAACAGCACACACGTGGTGAGCCACAGCTAAATACAAAACCCCAATCCCAAAACATACCCACAAGGTACACATTAACCAATAAGAACATAGTAGCTAGGAGCCTTCATTTGCATGGCATCACTTTACACTTCTGTTACCTGATTGGCCTGCTCTGCAAGTGTGGCCAATCTGAATGTAGCTGCAAGGAGCCTCTCTAACAATGCCTGTTCATTTGAAGCTCTCACTACACAACAATTTTCATGAATTTTCTAGCTAATAGTTGACTATGCCAGAAGTAGCCCATGTTTTGCTTTATTTTCTGAGGTATAATAGAGTCCTAGAGCTCAGGCTCAATGGAAGGAAAATGCTGGTGGTCCAGAAGAACTTATATGCATATAGCTAACATCTAATTTAACCTAGATGCTCAATTTTGGTGTGTGGACACATGAAGAGGGCTAATATTTGAGTCATTGGTCTGTCATGGCCCATGTTTTCTATTCTTTTATTTACTTACTTAATAATTCATTTATTTAATTCGATTCGATTTTTAGACTGCCCTCCCTGCAAATGGGCTCAGGGTAGTGAACAACATTTTAAGTACATCACAATTAATTAAAAACTATTAATTAATTGATTGATTGATTAAAATCAGATTACAATAATTCAGGTCAAGATTCCCAGACTGAGTGATTTATAGTCCCTAAATGGGTTAATCTGTCAAAATTTTATTCATCTTTGAATGTTATTGTAGTCCTATTATGTTATTCATGACAAAAGTGCAGAAGATGCTAGTTAATCTCATGAGGGTACAAAAAGACAAGGCCTGCATATTCGGTTCTCTGAAAAGGATGTGTACAAACCCTACTCTATCGTCAATTTTTGTTGTTGTTTGAACATATTGCCAAACAGATCTAGATGAACAAAGATTCTGGTAGGTTTATGTTAAAATGTAGCTGTTTTTTAAATTGGAAATTTATTTTTTCTGTGTTTTTATATTTTCTATGACCTTCATTTTTGTTAATGTAATAATATCCCTGATGTAGTATTATATGTACTGGGATGTATGGACTGATTCTTTTTGCATTTGTTACTGTTCTCTTCTCTTTTACAATAAAGTAATTTAAAAAAAGATTTTCAGAGGCACATAATATACACGAATGTGTATATCCTTACCCTGTAGGGGAAGGAAACAAAAGGAAAGGAGATGAGGAGCCAGTCAGGTGAAAAACCAATGCTGTCCTCAACCATAGGCCTGGCGGAACATCTCTGGCTTGCACACCCTGCAAAACTGAACGAAGTCTTGCAGGGCACTGACCTCACTCAGCAGAGACTTCCAGCAGGGTGGTGCTAGGGTTGAGAAAGCCTTGGCTCTGGTTGAGGACAGCCAGATAGTTTTGGGGCCAGGGATCACCAGTAAGTTCTGATCTGCTGAACACAATGTTCTTTGGGGGATAAAACAGGAGAGGCGGTCCTATAGGTACATTGGTCCCAGACCGTTGGTCCCAGATCTCTGACTGGCAGGAGCTCTACAGGGATCTTTCATATCACCTGCTACTTGATCCTTCTAACTGGAGATGCTGTGGATTGAACCTGGGACAGATGCTCTACCACTGAGCCACAGCTTTTCCCAGTGTGCAGTATCAGAATATCAGAGATCCTTACTCTGATTGTGTGTTGTGTTAGTTTTCTAACATATGAGGTACATAAGAACATAAGAACATAAGAGATGCCAATGTTGGATCAGGCCAAAGGCCCATCCAGTCCAACACTCTGTATCACACAGTGGCCAGAAATACCAGGGGCCATCAGGAGGTCCACCAGTGGGGCCAGGACATTAGAAGCCATCCCACTGTTGTCCCCCCCAAGCACCATGATGACAGAGCATCACTTGCCCCAGAGTCCCTATCTATACCTTGTGGCTAATAGCCACTGATGGACCTCTGCTCCATATGCTTATCTAATTCCCTTTTGAAGCCGTCCATGCTTGTAGCCGCCACCACTTCCTGTGGCAGTGAATTCCAAGTGTTAATCACTCTTTGGGTGAAGAAGTACTTCCTTTTATCTGTAGTATTTCAGCCTACCAGTCTAGTTTGAGATTTTGAGTATGTGCTAAGTCTCATGGGTGTTTCTTACCCATGTGTGTCATGTTTAATTCAGGCCTACTAAACAACAGTTGAAGGGGTGAGACTGAAGAATGCAGCTTCAGGCTGCAGGAGGGGGCTCACATGACTGAATGTTTTTTCTATATTCATAGTTTTCTCCACAACAAATAATACTAGTTTGTCATGCAGAAGGCCAAAGCTAGAATCCATCTCCCTGACATTTAGTTTTCTACATGTAACCTGGCAGGAGCATTTGGTGGGTGGGGACAATTTCCTTGTCATTGCACTGATGAGCCACATCACAGCACAAGATCATAAGTGACATCAGCACAGCAGGGGGATGCAGTAAGATTTGTCCAAAACTCATCCTCGACCATCACCCTGACTTCATGATGTTAGTTCTGGGTTTGTGCTGGAAGTGATGTCACATGTTGGTGAGATGATAGGAGACCCCCTTTCCCCCCTGCCAGCCTGTCAAGAAGTTGCGTACAATGAGGGCCCCAGTCCGAGAGGTCTTGTATGGAGAAGCACTCATGTATCCCTTCCTTGTGGTGAGTACAACCAAGAAAATATTTATTTCCTTATTGAGAGAACTAGGCCTAGGCTTCAGCAGACCGTTCAAGCAAACTTTTCTCATACTGTACATGGTACAGAATCAGGAGAAGTGTGTGAAATGGGAGCTTGTTGTGGCAAATAAACGAAATGGTGATACCAGGGAGTGATGTTTGAAAGAACCATAAAAGGTTGTGAAGGAAACCCCATTGAGCTGCTTTATTAGTCACTACATGAACACTTCCTCACTGTACTGAAGTGAGCAAGTCTGTGGGGAAAAAATCTGTCTTTTCAGTAGTATGCAAATGTTACTTGAGTTTTACAGTGGGAACTGTGCTTCAGATGAGGTCATCTGCCCCTGGAAGTTCACTTTTTGGATCCCATTAGCTTCAGTTAATCTTGTACAAGAAAAGTGTGAGGAGGATTTTATTCAAAACGATGCAATGCATTAGGCCCCTGTAAGGCCATAAAATGTGCAGTTGTACTGGTTTATACTTTGTTCCATTTGATACATCTAAGAGCCAAACAGTAGAGTCTTTAATCAGGGAAAAAAACTGGGATAGTTTAATAAAGTACATATCTAGAATAGACATTAAAATTTATTATACACTCCAGAGATACATTAGCGTTTAATAAGAGTTTTCTGTGAGCCAGGACTTAATGATTTGATCTTCAGAGACAGACAGCAAGATTGATGCTTTTAATCCTCAAAATGTATATATAATTTCACCAGGCTGCAGGTACTTATGATGCCTGTTCTAAGTATTCATATCTAAAAGTAATGCCTAAGTACATTCTATGAGTTACTGTCCTGTAGCTGTAAAAAATATAATAAACAAGGGATATATTACTCTTTTTTTAATACTGTTTTAACAAGGGATATATTACTTACCTTTAGAGTGCTGTTCATAAGAATACATCTAATTTGTCCTGGCATTTGAAATATACTTATTGAATATGGGCTCCTTTTTCATTATATGCTGTGTACAAGTGTGTGAACTATTATATTTTTCTCTTAATGGAATCTATTGAAATAAAAAAAATTACCTTGAACAATGTTTAAAAGAAGGGCCACGGTCACTTTAACTAACAAATATTTTACCTTTCTGTATTGCAAGCATTTTCAAAACATCACAACATTCTCACAAAACACACGTTCAGGCTCCTTGCATTCCCCCCCCCCCCAATTTAATTTTCACTTTGATAGTTGTAATTTGGGGGAGGGGTGGCAATGAGATTATATATGCTTATACAAGTACAGAATTAGTTGCGTAGAAATAGCTATGAAATAAACTGGATGAAAGTGGTATCATTTTGTTTTAATGCACTGCGTTTTCAGTAAAATGTGAGCAAGCCATATTTGTATCTTTGAAGGAGCCCCAAGAGTGTCTTTCCACCCACCAGATCTTAGGCTATTGCTTTGCAATGAGAAAAACCAAAACCTTGCAATTCGATTACTTTGCATCAGAGGACAAATACTATACCAACAGGCATTTTTCAGAAGCCCATCTAATCACACAGGTTGAAATGAGTTGCTTCCAAATAGTATGGGCTTGGGAAATATTTCTGCTAAATTGAATTCCATGATTTCAATAGCTCTGGGTCAAGCTCAGCAGCTCTGTTCCCTTTGTACAAAACAGCATAGTTTTTTCTCTCTCCGTATTTTGAACAAACAAAAAATGGCCTGGTGGGTTGTGTGGGATTTGCAAAGAAAACTGGTGTTGCCAAAAACCACTACAAGGTCATTTACAAGTTAAAGAAGCAAGCAGGTGGGGACCAATGCACCTGTTCTCTGTGTGGGTATCACAACCCCAGAAATGATCTTTCAGGGGCCTGCTGAAATGGAGAGCAACAGAAAAATCTGTGTTTCATGCTGTTCCAGGTTCATAGAAATCCCAAGGAAACAATATGCGAGATCCAGGTTTGCTTACAAGGAGATTTTTTTTCTTTCTTTCTTTCTTTCTTTCTTTCTTTCTTTCTTTCTTTCTCTAAAGAAAGCTTTATAATCCTTTTGTAGAAGTTCAAACAATAAGCCCTCTTTGCCCCAAATGGTATTCAGATTGGCTTTGTTTTCATAAATCGTCCCGGCTGCTCTGTGGAAAAAGGAGGGGGGGGAATTCCACCCTTCCTTTCCTGTCCTTTTAAAATTTTAACAGGGCTTAACCAGGAGGTCGTCAGTTTCTTCGATGTTGCTTTTTAAGCTGTATAATATTTGCATCTCTATTGATTAACAAGACCTATTTTCTTTTATTTTCTTCTACAACAATCTTTTATAAACTATATTTAATTATTAACTAGATTTTATACCATTTTCTATATGCTTTTCTCATTCTGTTTATGCTATTTATTCTTGACATAAATAAAAAAAGTATCTGGTCTATTTCATATATCACTCTGCATTCTTAATATCAACATTATATCCTACTTTTCCATTTATTATATAGATTCCCCATACATTCTTCCCCAGTTACACAAATTCATAAAATCTTTAAACCCATCTTATTTATATAACACCTTTTAATCAAATCAAGTCCCTGATACCTTTACAAGTTGCCAACTGTGCAATCTTCTATTATAAACCTTCTCTAAATAAAAATCAAAAATTTTCAATATATTCCTCTGTCCCATCTTAGTCAAATACACATTCATAATATTCTATAAAATAATTCCCCCTTTTTTCAATTTCTTCTCTTATACTTAATAAAATCTATTATAAGACTTCCCAAGTCACTTAAAATTTATGTTCCCTTCTGGACTATATTTTTGTAAATATATAAAAAGAAAAATTCAATTATAGCCAATATTGATCAGTTACATAAACATGAAGATTCTCTAGCCCATTTTAACCAATTACACTTAAGCAAAGGTTTCCTAAACCAAGCTTATTTATCGAACTTAATCCTTTTCTTCTTTTTGTAATCTCTTGTTTTCAATAGAGTCTTAATTCTATGTCTCTTTCCCTTGTAAGTAAAGAGGGTTTCTTTTAGGACTCACCATCTAGATTCAATTTTTAGGGTAGTTAAGGGTTCCATAAGTTCTGTTTCATCTTCTCTCTGAAATATTTTTCCCTTTGTTACTTTGGGGGTTCCAGAGTTTAACAAAGTTTTGTTATGTCTATTATTGTCACTGTAGATCGAATCATCTTGATTGTAGTGCTGTTTTACATCTTGTCCACTTTGTTGTAGAGATTCCTCACTGTGAGTTGAATCATCTTGATTGTAGTGCTGTCCTGCATCTTGCCCATTTTGATATTTAAATTCCTTTTCTCTATATGTTAGGTCATCTTGATTGTAGTGTTGTTGTGCTTCTTGCACTGTTTGGTGCTGGAATGTCCTTATGTTGCATGTAGTTTGATTTGGTGTATCGTCCTTTTTATCTAGTATTGGCTCAACAGCCTCCTTAACACCCAGATTGACAGCTTCAACAATTAAAATCTGAAGCTCCTCCCATGACGACTGCAGCAGGCTGATTCCTGTGGAGCTATCTGAGTATATATCATCTAGTTTCTGTGTGTCCTGGTCACCCATTTTAGTGCAATAGCAAAAGTCTCAGTTTAGCTCAGCAAAGCTCAAAATCTCTACAAGTTGTTTGTCTACAGTCCTCAAGCAGACCGCATATACCATATAGTGGCTCTCATAGAGGAATTAACAACCAAGAATCTTTCCACACCATTTACTTGCTGCAGCTCTAGACACAATAAACTCTTCCATTCTCAGTAATAACATATGACATCATAAAAAGGTGCCACATGAAAAACGACTTCACCTCTTAAAGACTTTCTTTCTTTCTTTCTTTCTTTCTTTCTTTCTTTCTTTCTTTCTTTCTTTCTTTCTTTCTTTCTTTCTCTAAAGAAAGCTTTATAATTCTTTTGTAGAAGTTCAAACAATAAGCCCTCTTTGCCCCAAATGGTATTCAGATTGGCTTTGTTTTCATAAATCGTCCCGGCTGCTCTGTGGAAAAAGGAGGGGGGGGAATTCCACCCTTCCTTTCCTGTCCTTTTAAAATTTTAACAGGGCTTAACCAGGAGTTCGTTAGTTTCTTTGATGTTGCTTTTACAGGTACTTATGGTGTGTTTCTTCATTGGTGTTATGGATGAGGCTCAGTATAACTCTCTTGATTTCAGGGCGTTCACAGCTTGTGCAGTTATGGCTGTCATAACTGCTCTACTTTGTTGCTTGCTTCTGGGATGATCCAGGGCATCCACCCACTTGTTGCCTCAAGCTGGGGGCCTGAATCAAGTCCCTTGCACCAGACCTCCCTCCAGGAGGTCCAGTGGAGCTCAGGATCCCTCAAAAACTACTCTAACACAAACGGAGAGTCAGTGGTATAAGGAGATTTTTAATAAAGCATCAAACTTACAGAAAATGTAGGCTAAGCTTCTATCTGCTGGGCCTCAAGTGCACACACATGCACAGCAAAGCTTACCAGAATCCGAGGCCACATGAATCACTAAAACTAGGCACTAAAACCATAGGTATGAGTCAAAAAATCATTAACTAACTTCCCAAACACTAGGATGAGCCAGGCTACATTGCACCTGGCATCCAGTGGTGAGGAGAAACAACTCAGTCTTTAAAGGTAAGGACTGCTAACAAGCATGAGAGAGAGAGAGTGTGTCCCGGTCCTGACCGGGAGCTCCCGGAACGAACAACAGCCACAGGCTGAGACAACGCGGAGGAGCCCCCAGCCTACCCTCCACCTACCCAGGTTGGAGAGGGTCCAGCCGGCAGAGTGGGCAAAGAGGCGGATAAGGAACCATGGGAGAGCAGCCTGCTGTTTGGAAACAGCCAGGCAGACACTGAGGCACATCAGCAGCGGAGGCGGAATGGCAAATGGCGGACCCAGGAGCGACAGCGCGGTGAGCTGTGGCAGGGCTGCGGAGAGTCCAGGAAGACGCCCGAAGACGCGGAGTTGGGAGGAGGCGGGACACGTGGAGCGGATCCACCACAACTCGGCGTCTGAAGATTTAGCTGGGGGTGGGATTAGGGCTGAGGGAGGAGGAAGGGGCAGAGGGGGAATAAAAATGGAAGGATGGAGGCGGCCGGGGAGGAGAATGGACTGGCGAAAGGAGACGCAGAGGAAGAGAGAGACCTTTGACTAGAGATTCCGAGAAGCCAGAACCCAGGTGGGACAGGGGAGGGTGACGTAACCCTCCTTCCCTGTGACAGTCCCGTACATCTGAGGCTACTCCTCCACCTTCCTTCCTTCCTCCTTTGGCCCTGGACTTCAGCCCAGGGCAAGAGGATACGCAGCCTCAAGAAGCCTCCGGGGAAGAGCGAAGACGTCGGGAGTTAGCCATTCAGGACGGCGACCGGGGGTCAGTCGGCGTCAGCCAGCAGGGGGTGCCACAGAGCTGTGATGTAAGGAACAGGAAGCTGGAAACAACACACAGTCAGGTGTTCTTGGGTTGGATTGTAGCCGTGTATGGGCCGGATCTGGCCTGCAGACTGTATGTTTGACACCCCTGGTCTAGCGTAACTGCTGAAGGTGGAACAATAACAAGAAGGAAGCTTTGCAGGAGCAGAAAATCTCCAGAAGAGCCAATCAGGAGACAGAAAATACATAGGGCTTAACCAGGAGTTCGTTAGTTTCTTTGATGTTGCTTTTACAGGTACTTATGGTGTGTTTCTTCATTGGTGTTATGGATGAGGCTCAGTATAACTCTCTTGATTTCAGGGCGTTCACAGCTTGTGCAGTTATGGCTGTCATAACTGCTCTACTTTGTTGCTTGCTTCTGGGATGATCCAGGGCATCCACCCACTTGTTGCCTCAAGCTGGGGGCCTGAATCAAGTCCCTTGCACCAGACCTCCCTCCAGGAGGTCCATTGGAGCTCGGGATCCCTCAAAAACTACTCTAAAACAAACAAAGAGTCAGTGGTATAAGGAGATTTTTAATAAAGCATCAAACTTACAGAAAATGCAGGCTAAGCTTCTATCTGCTGGGCCTCAAGTGCACACACATGCACAGCAAAGCTTACCAGAAACCGAGGCCACATGAATCACTAAAACTAGTCATCTTATACCATAAGTATGAGTCAAAAAATCATCCCAAACACTAGGATGAGCCAGGCTACACTGCACCTGGCATCCAGTGGTGAGGAGAAACAACTCAGTTTTTTAAAGGTAAGGACTGCTAACAAGCATGAGAAAGAGAGAGTGTGTCCCGGTCCCGACCGGGAGCTCCCAGAACGAACAACAGCCACAGGCCGAGACAACGCAGAGGATCCCCCAGCCTACCCTCCACTTACCCAGGTCGGAGAGGGTCCAGCCGGCGGAGTGGGCAAAGAGGCGGATAAGGAACCATGGGAGAGCAGTCTGCTGTTTGGAAACAGCCAGGCAGACACTGAGGCACATCGGCAGCAGAGGCGGAATGGCAAATGGTGGGCCCAGGAGCGACAGCACGGCGAGCTGTGGCAAGGCTGTGGAGAGTCCAGGAGGACGCCCAAAGACGCGGAGTTGGGAGGAGGCGGGACATATGGAGCGGATCCACCACAACTTGGCGTCTTAAGATTTATCTGGTGGTGGGATTAGGGCTGAGGGAGGAGGAAGGGCCAGAGGGGGAATGAAAACGGAAGGATGGAGGCAGCCGGGGAGGAGAATGGACTGGCGAAAGGAGACGCAGAGGAAGAGAGAGACCTCTGACTAGAGATTCCGAGAAGCCAGAACCCAGGTGGGACAGGGGAGGGTGACGTAACCCTCCTTCCCTGTGACAGTCCCGTACATCTGAGGCTACTCCTCCACCTTCCTTCCTTCCTCCTTTGGCCCTGGACTTCAGCCCAGGGCAAGAGGATACGCAGCCTCAAGAAGACTCCAGGGAAGAGCGATGACATCAGGAATTAGCCACCCAGGATGGCGACTGGGGGTCAGTCAGCATCAGCCAGTGGGGGGCGCCACAGAGAGATGTTCTTTTGGGAGTGGCCAAATGCCATCTTCCCACCAAACTCAGGGCAACTAACACCAGCATGTAACAAAGATGGAGTTACCAAGGCTATGCACATGCAGACATGGTTGGATACAGGAGATAGACAGGCAGACAGACAGACAGACAAATAGATATGTCTGTGTGTGTGTATTTGACATGCCACATATTTGAGGCTGTATGAAGTTGATTGAGAGAGAGAAGGTAATATATTTATGTGTTTGTTTCTTTATTTAAACCATTTTTACCCTGTTGTGATATGTCAGGCTACTTGGCCTCAGAGTTGGAGGAGGGGGTGTTCTCTTTTATCTAGATCCTCCTCCTTTCTGCTCTTGACCAGTTTCAGTTGAACTACGACTCAGGAAGTCTCCTCTGTGGCTGACTCCCTCCTTTGCCATACATAATATATGAAAATCAATGCCTGTCCCCCATATTTCTCCATCTGCCTGTGAGGCCAGTTGTTCTTGTATGAAGAAGGAGATGAAAGATGGAACACTAATGGCTGATGCTCAATCATGGACAAGGGGGACCCAATAGATGTTGTTTACCTTGACTTCCAGAATCAAAGGCTCCTAAGTAAGCTCAATAGTCACAGGATAAAAGGACAAGTCCTTTTGTGGATCAAAAACTGACTAATTAATAGGAAACAGAGTGAGTATAAATGGGCAATTTTCTCAGTGGAGGGGGGTAAGCAGTGGGGTACCGCAGGGATCAGTATTCGGTCTGATGCTTTTTCACTTGATCATTAATGATTTGGAGTTGGGAGTAAGCAGTGAAGTGGCTAAATTTGTGGAAGACACAAAATTGTTCAGGGTGGTGAAAACCAGGGAGGATTGTGAGCAGTGTTCCCTCTAAGCTGAGTTAGTGTGAGCTAGCTCAGAGTTTTTTTAGCCTCTGGTTCACACATTTTTGTCTCTGCTCAGGAAGGATGGCTCCAGAGCAAACTAATTTATGCAGTAGCCAAGTTGCTCGCTCACAACTTTAATGCCAGTAGCTCACAAAGTAGAGGTTTTGCTCACAAGACTCCACAGTTTAGAGGGAGTATTGATTGTGAGGCACTCCAAAGGGATCTGTCGAGGATGGGCGAATGGGCATCAACATGGCAAATGGGGTTCAATGTGGCCAAGTGCAAAGTGATGCACATTGGAGCCAAAAATCCTAACTATAAATACACGTTGATGGGGCCCAAACTGACAGAGACTGACCAAGAGAGAGATCTTGGAGTCATAGTAGATAACTCACTGAAAATGTCGGGACAGTGTGTGACTGCAATACAAAAGGCCACCGCTATGCTGGGGATTATTAGGAAGGGAACGAAAAACAAATCAGCCAGTATCATAATGCCCCTGTATAAATCAATGGTGCAACCTCATTTGGAGTACTGTGTACAGTTCTGGTCACCACACCTCAAAAAGGATATTATAGCATTGGAAAAAGTGCAGAAAAGGGCAACTAGAATGATAAAAGGGTTGGAACACTTTCCCTATGAAGAAAGGTTAAAGTGCTTGGGGCTTTGTAGCGTGGAGAAACAACGTCTGAGGGGTGACATGATCAAGGTTTATAAGATTATGCATGGGATAGAGCAGGTAGAAAAAGAAGTACTTTTCTCCGTTTCTCACAATACAAGAACTTGTGGGCACTCAATGAAATTGCTGAACAGTCGGGTTAGAACAGATAAAAGGAAGTATTTCTTCACCCAAAGAGTGATTAACACAT
>NW_015164188.1:485504-506283 GCF_001447785.1 Gekko japonicus
CTCCCCCCCGCCCCGAGCGTTCTAATCTCTCTCTCACCGTTGATGCCTGGAGTTAGATCCCTGCAGAGGCCATTTCAAAAGGTATTGGGGGGAATTCAGCCGTCCCTGAAGGGATTTTTTTACTTCTTGGATTTTTCTGCAGACACAGGAAGTCTACTGACTATGTAGGAAAAGCTGTTGGGGCAGAGTGAGCTTCCTGTTAGTGGAAATAAGTATCCGCACAACACGCCCTCTGTTGGAAATTAGATATATAGATATGGAGCAGAGATCCATCAGTGGCTATTAGCCACAAGGTATAGATAGGAACTCTGGGGCAAGTGATGCTCTGTATTCTTGGTGCTGGGGGGGCAACAGTGGGAGAGCTTCTAGTGTCCTGGCCCCACTGGTGGACCTCCTGATGGCACCTGGTATTTTTGGTCACTGTGTGACAGAGTGTTGGACTGGATGGGCCATTGGCCTGATCCAACATTGGCTTCTCTTATGTTCTTATGTTTTTATGTTCATAGTGCTGTCGCTGGTTGATGCTTGAATAGGGTTGCCAGCTGGCAGCCAGAGGAGGATTCGGGGACAGAGCCATGGTCATGTTGACAGCACGAGGGGTGTACCCACAAGTGATGTCATGCCATTGACTCAACATTCTATCATTCACTGGACACTTTATGGTTTTAGTGGGTTAACTGCTGGATATTATGTCACACTATTGACATGACAGTGATTTTTGACTCATTTCCTCCCCCTCCCCGAGTAGTGTTAGGGATCCAGGGCTGCTGCTGACAGGCTTACCGCTATAGCAGCCCTGTGCCTGAAAGGGGCATGAGCTCCTTAGAGGCACCCTCCTCCTGTATTGATATTCTTGCCATCTCAGTGGTCACCCCCTTGTAGTACTGTGTTATCTGGAATTCCTGGGCACCAACGTTTCTCCTCATCTACCTGACCTGTATGAAAAGATGAACAACTGGCCTTGACTGAAAGGAGCAGAGCTGCCACATGGGTGCCTATGAAGAGATGACACAATGTAAGCAAATGGGTAGCATTGCCATGGGGAGGAGCCAAAAGATGGGCTCGCAGTTGGCCCAGGGCTTCTTATCCTAACAGAGTAGACAAAGGGGATGGAGTCATACTGAATTGGATCCCACAGCACCATAAAGCAGCAGTTTCTAGGCCAGCCATGTCTCCTGCTATAGAGGAGACTTTCCACTACTTACTGCTGCTTCCTGCCAATGCTTCCAAGGCTGAGAGGAAAATGGAGGGGGGGGAGGGGGAGGTCAATATCACTTCTGGTGAAAAGCAGAAGGAACATAATCTGCTTTGGGGGTACCATTTAGGCTTGCCAGGCATCCCATTATAGCACTGCTCATCATCACGTGTAGCAGCAGTGCGAGAAATTGTTTTAAAACCAGCCAAGTCACTGCTGTCCCTTCCATGTACAACCAGAAATGACAAACATTGATACTCAGAATCACTAGAAACTCTATGGCAAAGCTGATGCCGCACCCACTCCCCATGTCCCAGCCCTCCCACTGGTTGCCAGGTAGCCTAACAACCCTAGCAACTCTCTAAGATTCGCCAAAACTCGATGGTTTAACCACAGAGTTTGGGGTGAACCCTAGAGAGATACCCCAATGCAATGACATCACTTCTAGTTTCTGCTAGAATTGACATCATGAGCCACTACATTGCCAATGTGCCTGCCCCTGCCTACCTCATTCCTCCCCGGAGACTGTCAGCTCAGCTGCAGCTCACAACCCTAGTGATTCCTACATATTATATTAAATGAGGTGGTAACTGAGGCTTGAAAATTCTGAACAGCCCTTCCGCAGAATCTGTCAGAAGTCTATGGAGCCATCAAATAAAATTCAACAACAGGAAAGTCTCCCAATACATGCTATAAGGTAATCTGTAACAACTAATCTTTTCAAAAAGAGACTAAAATCAGTCTTTAAAATGGGAGGATAAAACACTATGTAAAACAAGCCAGCTTGAGAGCCAGTGTGGTGTAGTGGATAGAGCAGTGGTCTAGGAACCTGGGTGACCCAGGTTCGAATCCCCATTTCTGCTATGGAAGCTCGCTGGGTGATCTTGGGCCCATCACAAACTCTCAGCCTAGGAGAATGGGGGGGGGGAAGGGAATCTTGTTCCAACTGCCACTTTGAGTTCAAACTGGAGAGAAAAGTTCGATATTCATAAACAAATGGAAATGCATCATGTAATCAGAATGTCTCTTCCTTCTTTTACTCCTAAATTACTTTTAACAATGCATAGTTCTCTGTCCAGCCATAAATCACTTTATCTCATTATACTTTAGGATAGGAGCTTGTTTAATAGGTTCAAGCTACATGTTCTGTGGAATTCTCTGATTATTTTCTCAATTTTTTAAACACAGAGCAGCTTTGGTCAGGTAAAAAGCAAGAGGATGCTTCTATGCTTCCCCACTGGCCTTTTTAAACTCAAAATCACCCTCTCCAAGAGTCTTATTGCCAGTAGGGGGGAAAAATACTGACTCCCTCACAGTAGTGAAAAAGCAGCTTGGTGAGGACAATTTTGAGCTTTAAAAGGCCCAGAGAGGAAAGAGTTAAGCAGCCTTTCCCTGCACGTCCTTTCTACTAAGAAGCTGGCTCATTTGGATTTTTAGAAAACCTAGAGGTAAGAAATCATAGTACTTTTCACAATGTGTAGGTTGAACCACAGGCTAATCATAGTAACATGGTGCCACCAAAAACAAAATAATACTGTTCTGTTAATTGAAAAATTAGATGTACTACAAACTACAATAGAAAAAGAAGGGTGAGTAGAATGAACAGGAATGGGGGGGGGAGAAAAATGAAGGGTAATGTAGTTGATAGGTGGGTTTTTTAAATATATTATGCTCAAACCCACCCACACACTTTCTGTAAGGTTTCTTTGCTTCTGATCTACTATTCTACAACATGTACTTAACCTTCACGTTAAGATATTGAGTTACAAACTACTTAAGAAAACACACCAAATTTAGAGGAATGCCTGCTTGTGTGTACACTGCGTTCTTACTGTGTTTTAGATACTGTGTTTTAGAGAGAACTGAGTTCAAATCCACACTCTGCCTTGGCCCAGTTACAGTCTCAGGTAACTCTAGGGCAGTTGTTGGAAGGGAGTGTAGCCAGCCTCCTCAGCCCTGAACCTGGGGTTGTCTTTCCCGAGACAGAGACACCCAAAATGACCTCTGAACCTCCACAAGCAGTGTCCTCATAAAGCCAGGCTTGACTTAAACAGTGGCTTTTGCTGGGAGGCTGGGAGAACCAGATCTTGGCTGGGAAAACTCAGGCCAAGTGAAGACTCTCCAAGCTGGCTGCACTGTCTAACAGCCTCCATGCAAGCAACCCCCCCCCCCCGTCTCTCCTGTCAAACTCAGGCCAAGTGAAGACTCTCCAAGCTGGCTGCACTGTCAACCGCCCCCATGCAAACCACCCCCCCCCCCCCGTCTCTCCTGTCAGCTCAGTCCAAAATGACTAAGAATGGGCAAGTCCCTGCTCTCGCTTCAGGCATCTTCTACTGACCAAACGGCTAGTCTTTTGTCTGTCAAATGTACAGGCAGGCAGGGACAAAGAGCCTCTGGTCTGTGCTATTGTCATGAATGAAGTACGTTGCATGTTTCCATCTGCCATCTCCTGTTTCACCTATATGTCAGGAAATACCTTTGAAATAATCCTCTCATTCCTGTCTCCATATACTTGTCTAAGATATCTGCATTCTTACACCTATGCCAGACCCATCAAGGAAAACATTAACTCTCCATGTCTAGTGAATGGTCTCCCATTCAGGTTCATCCTGTCACACAGTAAGAAACATCACCTCTTTTGTCTGGTATCAGGGAAATGATCCACAATGGACACTCCCAGCCAACCATTCAGCACCTGTCTTAATTCCATCATAACTATTGTTAAGCCAGACTCTACCCCTCTGGAAGCTCATTGGTCACACCTGAATTATGCTCCGCCTGGTACCACACCTCCATGGACTCCTTAGTGATCTAGAAAATCTGTTGTTCTCACCTGAGACCAGCCACCAAGGCCTTCCATTGGTCTGCATTATTTTCCAATGTCTATAGCCATCAGAACACATGGCCTCAGATCTTGTGTGTCTGCCCCTGATGCCAATTGGCAATTCACCCCTAAACCTTTGGTTTGGGCCATAATCTCATCTCCGTGGACCCCTGCACGTCTGGACAGGTTATATCACCCTGTTACTGACCCCTCTATTTGCTATCAGTCACCTCTGCTTTCTTAGTTCTGTATTGCTTGCTCTTTTTGAATGTTTAGTGTGCTTGTAAATTGGGGAAACAATAAAAACTATTTAATTTACTCTTCAAATCTGGAGTTTTCCTACTGTGCCAGACCTTGGTACACAAGTGATGTGCGATTCCTGTACCCCTCTGGGCTATCCTGCCGCATAGCTAACTTCCCAAGCAACAAGGCAGGCCATTGGCGGTAACAGGAGTATGATGTTGTATGCCAATTTGGGTCCCCACTGGGGAGTAAAGTGGGGTATGAATATCTAAATAAATATTAAATTCCTATGGGAGTCTGCTAATATCACAGTACTTTGCTAGTGTAAGATAGAATAGATTGACTATCTGACTTGAAAGCTATTTTTCTTAACAAGTACAAGTTAGTTTCCCTGATGCTGTTGCTATGGAAACAGTGCTCAACCTATGTTCTTCTATAAATTCTCCCCTATATTTTTAAACAAGTGAATACTCAGAATCCTTTGCCAAAAATGTGTATAGATAAAATGCAAATATATAAGCAAATCCTTCTGCCAGCAAAAATTAATCTTACCTCTCAGTTTATAGAGAAATTTAATCCACAAATAAATCCTGCCATGCTGATAACTGTGCTCCCCCTAGTGTTCCGTTTAATTCCGTTTCCAAAATAACTGAATACCACTTTTATTAAAGACCCAGTACCTGGTTTGGCTTATCTGGTAGATAGCTTTCAAATGTGTTTATGAACAATATGAATAGTATAGCACATTTTAGCTATCATGTCAGAGATTCTGGGGCTTAAATTGGGAATATAATGATACAAGTGGCAGACCTACTAAGACTTGTGGAGGACGTTTTATTTTCCCTCCCCCACTATTTCCTCTCTCCTTTCTCTGAAAGGCCCCATAGCCTCTCCCATTCACCAGCCGGCTTATTTTATGTGTCTCCCTTCAGCTTTCCCTCCTTCCCCCCCTCTGACACCATCCAGTTGTGCAGTGGGGAACCCACAAGCATTTGTGAGTGTTTATTATTTACTTCCTTTATGCCCTGCCTTTTTCCACAATGGGGACCCAAAGCAGCTTATATCATTCTTCATTCCTCCATTTTATTCTCACTAAAACCCTGTGAGGTAAGTTAGGCTGGGCATGGGTAATAAGCCCAAGGTCACCCAATGAGTTTCCATGAAATAATAGTAATTTGAACCTCCCATCTCCCACATCCTAATCTGAAACTGATCACTACACTGGCTTTTGTGAGGTTGCTGCTGTTGAACAGTAGCAAGCAAGCAGCCAGTTTTGGGTGTCTCCTGCTAGTCACCTCACAGCAAGACACCTAGTGGTTGCTGTTGTGCTTTGCCACCAACAGTGATAGAAAAATCCCACCTGTTTACATTTTGTCCAACAGACATTTGGAATCTTACTACAGAAATGATGCCACTTTTGTAGGGTAAGATACCAACTTGACCAAATGTTGAAAGATAAAGTCTGTATATTTAGTGCCTCTGAGGTGAATTCATATGCTGTCCAGACCCCCTGCCAGTCATTCTCATTTAAAGAAACCCCAAGTCTCTTTCCCATATACTCATAACTGTTACCCTATTCTTATTAATGGTGTCGGTTATCTGCCAGATCAGGGACAAGTATCAGTTTCTCAAATGCAGTATCCTTCTGTTGACTTTAGTAGAACCTGCAGTACAATATTTCTGAGTTGAAAATAAAAAATTTGGCCATATTGAGAATCAGACATATTGATGGGCTAGAACAGCCCCCCCCCCCAACTTTGTTGAAACTGAGACTAGACTGTGGAAGCCATCACAAAATAGTTACCATAGGGAAGGGCAGTTACAAAACATCAGGTGGTTCTAAGGAAAACATCTTCTAAAAGAGGAGGAGGAAGAGGAAGAGGAAGAGGAAGAGGAGGAGGAGGAGGAGGAGGAGGAGGAAGAAGAAGAAGAAGAAGAAGAAGAAGAAGAAGAAGAAGAAGAAGAAGAAGGAGATTGGATTTATACCCCGACCTTCACTACCCAAAGGAGACTCAAAGTGGTTTACAATCCCTTCCCCTCCCCACAACAGACACACTGTGAGGTAGGTGGGGCTGAGAGAGCTCTCTCAAGAACTGCCCTTGAGAGAGAACAGCTTTGAAAGAACTTATGACTGACCCAAGGTCACACTAGCAGCTGCATGTGGAGGAGTAGGGAATCAAACCTGGTTTTCCCAGATTAGAGTCTGCACTCCTAACCACTACATCAAACTGACTCTCCAGTTGCTTGGGCATTCCCTGCAAATGCAACAAGGATGCCCCCGAACTCTTTTGAAGCACCTGCTCCAAGAAAGTGGAGAAAAGCCATGATCAGTTCTTTGGTTTGGGAATGAGATGTTGTTTGCTTTCAGTTACCAAAGAAGAGGGAGGGTTTACTTCGCGCACAGCCACAGGGCAAAGCTGCCAAGCCCAGATACATAAGAAAATCTGTGTTTATGGCCAAGCTGACATGGCTGCCAAGGAAGAACTCAGCAATTTGCTAGCCAGTCAGCTGGTAGATGGATATCAGAAGCTCCCTGTTGTTCCTGTTCCATTCCAAGGGTCCATTGAAGACTGTTTTGATTTTATCTCCAAGATGCAAATAGTAAGTAGTCATCAGGCCCATGTTGGGGATCGCTGTGCTAGAATGTAGCCTAGTGAACTACTATGAATCTAAAAAAAATCCATCAGTAGAGGCCCAACCTCATGGATATCTGCTGTAGTCCATGAAAACTTATACTAGAATTAGGTGTCATAACTCTCATGTTTGTTTTTACTGCAACAAAATAACACAGCTTTGTGGATTGCATATACTAGACTTAGAATCATAGAATCATAGATTTGGAAGGGATCTCCAGGATCATCTAGTCCAACCCCCTGCATAATGCAGGAAATTCACAACTACCTCTCCCCACACCCCCAGTGACCCCTGGTCCATGCCCAGAAGATGCCCAGAAGACTTTGAAGTCCTCTTCAGGAGTCAAAGGGAATATTTGTATATAACATCAGGCTCTGTGAATGGTGGGTTGCGTGAAGCCTATGGACTTTCTGGACTCATTTAAAAATATTTACTTACTTTCTTCATTTATACCCCACTTTTCTACGCAATGTGAACCTAAAGTTGCTTACATTGTTCTCCTGTCCTTGGTGTTATCCTCACAACAAACCTCTGAGTGAGCTACATTAGGCTGAAAGTGTGTGACTGGCCCAAGGTGACCCAGCAAGCTTCCATGGCAGAGTGGGGTTTTAAGTCCAGGTCTCCTGGATCCCAGTCTAACCAGCTAACCACAACACCGTGCTGGCTCTCAAATATTAGGAGGTTAGCCTTCTGCCTTTGCCTGGTCACTGGAGCTTCCATTATCAGCCACTGGCCTCAGGGATCCTGAGCTGAAGCACAGAGGTTTCCAGTTTAGACTGAGGTATGCCTGCACACAGCCCCTGACTGACCAGAATAGCAAGCTCATTTCAGTTATATGAAAAGGAAAGAATTCAAATGAAAGAAAGTTTTCTCAGCCGACAAGGCATCAAATACACTAATGAGTGCTGACTCCCTTACGATGACCTGTATATTGGAATGGCAATGATACTAGGATGCCTGAAAACATTATCCTGTAAGACCATTCCATGTGGGACAATTGTTTTGAAAATGGATTATGAATCATATCTCAGTTTTCTGTTTCCTTTTTAAAAAAAGAAAGCACTGGCCTGATTCTGACAATAATTAGTTTCTAGGCATATTGAGGGCACATTGCAACAGTCAATGTTAATGTTGCCGTCTCTGACTCAGAAATTCATGGAGTTTTGGGATGGATGCTTGAGAATGGCAAAGTGTGGAAAGAGGAGGAAGATCTGCAGGGATGTGATACCACAGAGTTGAGCCTCTGAAGCTGTCATTTCCTTGAGGGGAACTTATCTCTGCTGTCTGGAGATCAGTTGTAATTTTGGGAGAACTCCAGGCCTTACCTGAAGGCTGGTAAACCTATTCTCTGCAGAATACCTACAAAAAATCTTTATAATTCACTAATAAACAATTTAGGATTGAAAGTGGACTTTCAGAATTAGTTAGCCAAAAAAAAAAAGCCCTCAAGGAGAAAATAATTGACTGCCCTTCCCACCACTAGGGGTGTGCATTCCAAAATTCTTGAGCCAAAAATATACATGAAAATCTTTGCTTCAGGTCAATATCACGATTCTCCAGAATAGTAAAATAAATCCAGGATTCTTAGGCAATATGACCCCCACCACCAAAAAGTGGGATTTATTTTGTTGTTCCAATGCTTACCATCAGCAGCAGGCACCTTTATTTTTCTTTGATTCTCCTGATTTCCCAGGCATTGTCATGGGTGCTGAGGAAGGGCCGTTGCCAGCCCCAGCTGAACCCACAGCTAGCCCCTCTGAAGCTGCAGAGATTGGCAATTTACCATCACAGCCTGCACTGGCACTTGGCTCAGAGATGGCTGATGAGCAGCAGACACAGATGAACAGTCTTCCCATTTTGCCCCCAAGAGTTGCTCGCTTGTGAGACAGACTCCAGCAAAACTTAGTGGCAAGAAGGTGCTCTGCTCGGCTGTGAAGCAGACAAGCTGTCAGTCCTGAGTATTAACAGACGCTTGGCTGCCGATGCCGCTGCACTAATTGGAAACAGCAGCAGAGGGCTATTTAGCTTCAGGCTAAGCTGGCTCCGTTGTGGACTCAAACTCGTCATTACTCCGTGACGCCTTGCCGCTCTTTCTGGCTTCTGACCCTAGCTTGGTCAACCCTGCTCCTGGTTTGTGATTTGTACTGTTGCTCTCAGCTCCTGCTAACTTCCTCCGGCTTCTGACCCTGGCTTCAACAACCTTGCTTCTGGCTTGCACTCTGGACTTTCACTCTCAGTTCCTGCTTCACCCTTTTTGGCTCCAGACCCCAGACTGAACTTGGACTTCCCTCTGCCTGTGCTCCAAACCTTTACAGGCATGGCATTTCTCTCTTCCAATCAGATCCTTGCAAGAGATTGGGGCAGGGGTGACTGCTCTCAGCCAATCACCCTTGGAGACAAGCCCCAGAGAAGGAATTTCCATGGGGGAGACTGTGTTGAGCTGTGCACGCTTGGGCTAGCCCATGTGCAGCTCCAAATTTATGTGAATAACTTCCCACTGGGCGGTTCTTCAGGATCAGGAAAATCCTGGCTATGGGCCTGGTTTGCATAAGCATGTTTGTGTGCATAAAATTATACCCAGTACTGTATCTGAATGACAGAAGTGTGTTGGATCAACTTGATCAGTCCTAAGATCCAAAAAAAGAATAACATTTCTGATTTCCATTGAAATAATCCTTAGAAATACTGCTGGGCCATTATATGCTCTATTGCCACTATTGTTTAATACACATTCATGGCCTCTCTGAATGGTGAAACATTCCAGGGTCAACACATGGCTTGGCTGGTTCCCTTGGGAGTAGAGAGCAACAGAGTCTTAGGGTGTTTTTATTGCCTTGGCTTTATTTAACAATGGATCACAGGTGAATGCTGTATTTGCATTTGAAAATGTTGTTGAAGATGACCTTAAATGCCCCCTTCTTGGAAAGATACTCCTATAGGGCAGTACATCTCCAGAGGGAGAGAGTCTGTGTACCCCAAGGTGCTTCAGTCAACTCAAAACTGCATGACTGCTTCTCTGCCTAGCTGTTCCAAATTCAAACTTAATGCTTTTCTCTCATACAAACATTTGTCCTCACTCCTCAGCTGGGGGGAGTATCACCACCTCCAAACTCTTGGAGGGAGCAGTTTTCTGAACCATCATTTTCATTCTGAACCATCAACTAGCAGCTAAACATTTAGTGTCAATCCGCTAAACAGTGAATTGAGATTGGAAAGGTTGCTGAAGATCTGTTTAAATGTCTCTGTGCCAGAAAGGGCTGTTGGTCAAATTAGTAGTAAATAAATAAATAATTGGGGGGGAAATAACAATCCTATTAGCCAACACAGAGAAAAAAGTAATCGAAAATATAGCATATTTTGCATGTGTGGCTGAAAATATGTGGTCCTTTAAAAAAGTGAACATAGGCCCCGGTCACACGGGAGGTTTTGCCCCGCAAGAGGGACAGATCAGGGGTGCATCAAGCGGCCGTGATCACACCACAACATCTGGGAAGCAGAGCGCACCCATCCTCGATCTGTCCTTTCCAGGGGGAAACGTGCAGAAAAAAAGAACCCAGAAAAGAGCAGTACCTACCTGAAACTCCACAGCAAGGGCAGCCGTGGGATCGCCAGCGCACCCGTCTTACACAGCATTCGAGGCTCCTGGCCAAACTGCGCATGCGCACACATGCGCAGCCGGCTGCCTCACTCTTCGTCCCGTGGCTCCCCCCCCCGGGCATCTGATGGTGCTGGGGAGCAACTGAGCGGCGGCTCGGGGGATCTGTGTGATTCCACCGCCGTGCGTCTCTTTTGGTGTGGCTCTAAAAAGCCGCACTTTGGCCATGCCTTTCCCCCCCATGTGACTGGGGCCATAGTTGATTTTTTAAATAACTGTATCTTTTCTTATTTTAATTTGTTACCTGGACAAAATAGTAACTAAAGCACATGCTCAACAGAGGGGGAAAGGACAGAACAACTTGAAAATGAACATTTTATTATGCTGTCGTCCTTGTAGATGCTAACATACTGCACAGAAGAAAGAAAGATGTTGCTATCCATAATTTATTTTATGCAAAAGGAATAATATGAAGGTTGATTCAAAAATATGTCAAATTAGAATACCTCAAATACTTTCATTCTTCTCCATCCTGTTAATAATAGCCACAGATTTTCTCATTTGGTTGGGAATGTTTGCTCCTTATTCATCCCATTGAACTGGTCATATTATATAATTTTATCTTTCTGAAAAGAATTCACATTTTAAAGAACATCTATGGAGCTATTTTGCACAGCAGGACTCAAAAATAGTTTAAATTAAAAGACATGATATTCCATCAGAGATCATTTTGGAACAAATGGAAAGGTGTGGAAGAGGATATGTCACGAAAGCTGAGGGTAATTTCTTTGGAGATGTGGTTGAAGGTCCAATCTGATTAGAATTTTAAATCTCACTTGCCAATCTACAAATGAGAAAATCAGGACTCCTTTAATATCTGTATTTCTTCTGTATATATTGGGTATAGTCATGAGATTCACATAACTTTTAAAAGCATACTAAGGTCTTCACATTTTTTATTTAATTCCTTTCCATAGCCATGTGTTAGATTCTTTAGATATGTGCTCAAATTGAAGTTCATGCATTATTCTGATGTGGGTATAGTGGCTCTCCCTTGAGGCTCTGGTGTGATCTGGTTTTTATTTTGGACATAACAAGCAGACCCAGTTCAGAGACAGTATGCTTCCTACTGTCCAGTGATTCAAAACAACAGCAGGGAGAAGCTTTGGCCTTTTTACTCCTGCCGTAGGCATTCTCATACCTCTAGCTAGCCACTGTGGGAAATAGGACATTGAATTAGAGGAACTATTAGTCTGATCTAGCAGGGCTGTTGTATAACAAGAAAGAACAATTGCACCCAACAAGAAATCCATTATTCCAAGCATCTTAAATATTCCTTGCGCCACAATCACTTCCCATGGCTTAGACTTGTTGTCTGGTATGGCAGAGGGACCAAGAGGTTTTTTTTAAGGAGCAAGCTTTTTATTGCAGGGTATTGCTGGTATATTTGACCTAATACTTATTTTGTTAGCTAAGATGGCTGTGCACAAGTGGATAAAGTCCATGTGAGGCTTGTTGCTTTAAGAAAGAAAGGGGTATTTTTTATTGATAAAGAAACCCATGCGGTGATAGGAAAGGGAAGACTAGGGCTGCCAAGTCCCCCCGGGGGGTGGAAATCCCCCCGCCCCAGAGGCCCGTTCCCCAACGCCGGGGAATCGGGCCCCGGGGGGAACCCCGCCCCAGCGTGCAAGTCACAGGGAAGTGATATCATGATGCTGGGCACGCTGGGGGCGGGGCCACGGCCATACAAGGGAAAACTCTATGGTTTTCCCTTCAATGGTCATGGCCCCGCCCCCAGCATGCCCGGTGTCATGACGTCACTTCCCTGTGACGTGCATGCGGCACGCACGCGCAAAGCGCACACGCGCCGGGATCCGCACGGGAGTCCCCCGCCAGCAAGGTAAGTGCCACTTGGCAACCCTAGGGAAGACAGGTGTTCTAACTAGCTATCTTACTAGAAGACACAGAGCACATGTTGTCCTCTTGGAGGCTGGGCGGGGAGGGTAGTCAGAAAGAAGTATCTGAGATTCACAATCTAAGTAACAAAGGGATAGAAGAACAGACAAGAGGAAAGCAGACAGAAGGATTTGACCTGTCCACCTTGAAAGCTCTACTGCCCCCTTCCTCCAGTAATGGTGTGCTTCTAACATATTTAACTTCCAACACCTTTAAGATGTACATTTGTAAAACCTGATTATTATGAAGTCATTGTGTCTTCAGGACACTTTCTTTCAAAGAAAGCCCTCATAGACAGTAGTCACACAAGCAGTTCGTGCCGATATAATTGTGTTCCCCTTGCAGATTTAAAGAGCCCAGTCAGACAACAACATCTGCCTTCCGTGCCCCAGTCGTCGGCACCCCACTTTGCCTCGCTTCAGAAGTGGAGTAGTCAGGCACCGAGGAAAGTCTGCTATTTAGGGATGCCAGCACTTCCATTCCATGTTTCTGGCTGTCTGAACTCCCCTCTTGCAAAGTCAAGCTGTTTGGGAAGTCTGAACCTTCACTTACATTTCTGCCTCCTTTTTTGGGGGGGGATCAGGTAGCGATGTTCACATAAGCGCATAATCACTTCGGCGTTGTCAATCACTGTGGTCAAGTAGTCATTCTGGATTGGGAATCCCCGGGGGAATTGTTTTCGAGTGACAAATCCCCCCCAAACCCCCCCTCTTTTCTGTTTCTGTGTCAGAGTCTGAGAGCATTCCATTATTGACCCAAGGGTAAATGCACTGAAGTCAATGGGACTACTCTTGTGTAAATCTGCATGTATTCCACAGAAGAGAGGAAGGGAAGGAGGCTGAAAGGGGGAGGAGTACTTGGGAGAAGGATTGTGAATCTGTCAGAAAGGAGCCAGAGTTTTGGATACACGCTTATGTGCATGGATGAAAGACCCCCAAAAAGAAAAAATGCAACAATCTGAATTATCAGCCATGAGGCAAGTGTGCAGTGAGGCCAATTCAGGGTGGGATGTCTGATCAAAACTTCCTGCAACTATTTAAATTGCCACAAATAGAGGCACAGCCAGATTATGCCAAGCTTCCAGTGTGATGGCAGCCATAGTGTCATTCCATCCATCATTATGGTGTTTGGAGTGTTATAAGATACTGCAGCACCCCACGATATGTTGGCATTAGGATTCTATCTGATAGCAATCACAGTTCTAATACCATTAGAACATTACACCATGGAGGTAGTCAGATAATAGAACTCATCTGCCCCTCTGCACAGGCTGCCCATAACCACCAATTTCCTGGGGAAACATGACCAGAAAACAACATATTGGAGCGAGCTACACCTTATTCTGTATTTCTGCTCTACTGATGTGGTTGGGGGAGTTGGCAGCTGAAAGGCAGTAATGGATTTTAAACTTCTCTGAAGGTGTATTTCCAAGCTTTGTTTACCCAGGAACTGGGCTATGCAAGGCAGCTTGATAGCAAAGGGGATTAATTTAGTGCTGTGCTCTTTTCAGTCCAGCTCTATCAATACTGCAATAGCTGCTGCTTAATAGCAGAGCAAAGGAAAATCTATTATGGTTTTAATTTGTAACACGTTTTCAAAAGGGAATCATTATCCTGATTATGATTTAATAAACAGAAACCAGCATCCTGGCCAGGTTCATTCATGACTGCCAGAAAATAACAGCAGGGGAAGGCATTAGAACTTCCGTTTTGTCAGGCTAAGCCAGAGTTTAATGCAGCAGGACTTCAAACAATGTATTTACTTGTTCACTGTTTCTAATGAAAGCACTAAAGAGCACATTTTGTAATCAAAGCCATAAAAGGATGGGATTATCCAACATCATATAGATCTAGCTGTCCAAAAGGAGGAGGAGGAGATTGGATTTGTAGCCCGCCCTTCACTCGGAGTCTCAGAGCAGTTTACAAACTCCGTTCCTTTCCCCTCCCCACAACAGACACCCTGTGAGGTAGAGGGGGCTTTGAGAGTTCTTTCCAGAACTGCTCTTTCAAGAACATCTCTGAGAGAACTATGGCTTGCCCAAGGACATCCAGCAGCTGCAAGTGGAGAAGTTGGGAATTGAACCCGGTTCTCCCAAATTAGAGTCCATGCACTTAACCACTACACCAAAATGGCAAATTTGGGGACATTTATGAGAGTGCATTGCTAACATTTCAGAACAAAAATGCACAAATCATCACAAGCATGAAAGAAATTATATAATCCCTCAGGAAAACCAAGCCAGCAGCCCATACCTTGTTTTAATTAAACCATGACCTTTCTCTATAATAAGACAGTATTTGCTTGTTTCCTCAACAAGGGACGGACAAAAGACTTCAACAGAATGAGCTGTAAATCAAAGAATGTATGGGGGGGAAACAGTAGCACAGGGCACATTCTGTGGCTTTTCTTGACAGGCCTTTAAAATAACAGTACATTTATATAGGCAGTAACCGGATAAAACAGAAAAACAGCCTTCATGGAACACCTCACTCTTTTCCCACAGAGAAATCCCTTTGGCAGATTGTCAGATACACAAATCAAAATGAATGTGCTGTATAAACTTCTGAGCGATGGCATTTCCAAATCCAGGAGGTGGGAAGGCATTATGTGTACTGAAAGGAAGGATGTTCATCCATCTTAGGAGTCTGAGTCTCAAAAGGCCTGCAGTCAGCCAAATGGAGGCTGTAAACAAGGGCCAGCCCTACTATCAGGCAGAGGGAGGTGGTTGGGTGGTCGGTTAAAAAATGAGAAGAGCACAAATCATAATGATTTTATTATTAGGTCGTCCCCCCCCAATGTAGAGATCATCCTACCCAGGCACCAAAGTGTTTTGGGTAGGGTTTCCAGGTCTGGGTTGGAAAATACATGGAGACTTTAGGGGTGGATCCGAGGGAAGGCAGGGTTTGGGGAGGGGAGGGGCCTCAGCATGGTACAATGTCATAGAGTCCAAAGCAGCCATTTTCTCCAAGGGAGCTGATCTCTGTCAGCTCAAGATCAGTTGTAAAAGCGGGAGATCTCCAGGCCCCACCTAGAGGCTGACAACCCTAGCCTTGGGCTACCTTTGCCCTAAATTGATTTTCTCCCCACCTCACCCTTTGACCTTCTTAGGTCAAAACCCATGTGAAACTGAGAGACCCATGAACAGATCTTCTCTGTGTTTTTTTTTAAAAATAGGGAGATATCAATTGTGCAAGATCACCATTCAAATGGGGTGAGAGAAGGCAGTTTCTTTTCACCCCTGCATGGTGTTGCCATTCATAATACAAACACAGTGGTATTACTAGCCCTGAATAGAAGAAGACAGAATCCAGATTTATCCTCCCCGTCCAGAGCTAGTATCAGTCCAAGGAACTAATGTTAGGAGGAATTCTTGTGAACGTTTATTGAATAAATGCTCTATAGGTGCAAAAAGCAACCATTTGGCTTATGTCGTTCATTTCAAAGCACATCTGACTACACAGGTGCAAAGAGGGGACAAATGGAAAGCAATTTCATGTGTTAGCTTTACACGAGATGGTCGCTTACAGTGCAGTCCTAAGCATGTGTATAAAACAATTCGTCCTATTGCGGTCCTTTGTAATTGATTTTAGGATTGCAGCCATAATGACCCAACCATGTCCTAAGAGAATATGTGTTTCTTCTCCATTAAATGAAGTGACTGTTCTCAAACTGGGCAAAGCCAGCTGCAAGCTGCAACGAACAGCTATGGCACAGGAGCAAACCTGCTCAGTACAGTACTACTCTCTAGATGAATTTTGCCAGGGAATATCAAGGCAATCTGATTGGGAGCTTCCCTCAGATGTAATCAGAGGAGTTCAAATAAAGAATGGTCCCGGTCACACGGGCCAGAAAAAGCGGGGGGAGGGAGCGTGGCTGTTTGCCCCAGAGCAAAATAACGTGCGGCCGCCCGATCACATGTCCCGTCGAGTTCCCGTGGTTAGCGGGTGAGGTGCCGATCACACAGCTATCCAGCAGCGCGGCAAAGAAGCGGCATGGCGCGATCACAGCAGCAATCGCTAGGCGCCGCTCCCATGGCAAACGGGTGTTCGTTTTAACACAGTTTGTGCGCATGCGCTGTTGGGCGCTTTTGCGCATCCTGTGGAGACTTGGGGGGGGGGAACCCTTGTTTGCGAAGGAACATCGGCGGGCGCTGGATGCCACGGGAGTCTACCAGAAACACAATCAGATGCCCGTCCTTGCCCCGCGGTGTCCGGAAACCAGTACCTCGTAGGTACTAGTTTTTTAGTCCGCATCTTTGGTGGGACGCCACGGGATAGCCACGGGAGCACTACGCTTCCCAGATGTTGCGGTATGATCGCGCCCAGAAAATCCGCCTATCATCCATATCTTTAGCACGGCAAATGCTCCGTGTGACTGGGGCCAATGTCTGCTTCCTTTGCCTGCTGTTGCATGTGACTCTTAAAAGCAGGCACACAAAAGGTTAGTTGAGAATGATAAACACTTCTCATCTGCTGTTGCAGAAAAAATTCTCTAACTAATTCAAGAATCTGTCTTGGATTTTCATGAGATCAGTTTCAACCATGATAGACAAAGGGGGAAAGAGGAAGCATCAGTTCCTTGCATTTCCTCTTTTTCATAGCTCCATTTCATCCAAAATAGATGGATATATCTTTTCCAGGGTAGTTTTAGCCACTGAGTGAGTACACATTGGGGTAAAACCTGGTAGCAATCACCAGGCAACTTGCTACCACCAAACTTCCACAAATCTCCTAGGCTTAGCTGCTTGCTGCTGTTGAACAGCAGCCACCCCGCAAAAGCCAGTACAGCATAGTGGTTAGAGTTTCAGAACAGGATTTGGGAGACCCAGGTTCCAAACTCCACTATGTCATGGAAGTTGACTGGAAAACCTTGGGCCAATCATACACACTCAGCCTAATCCACTTCACAAGGTTGTTGTGATGATAAAATGGAGGAGAATGATGGAAGGTACTTTGGGTCCCCATTGTGGAGAAACTGAAGATGGGAACAGAGGAAAGATTGGTGGGTGTGAAGGAGAGAGGAAAGCAGGGAAAGGTTAGTGAAATATACTAGGTTCGAGACGCGAGTAGTGATCAGTTCATGCTTTATTAAGTGAATCAGCCCTGCTTTGATGCGTACAAAACAACACACACCCCCACACACCCACTCCCTGTGATTGGTTATTTACATTGTGACCTTAAACCCATAGGTCACTTCTAGGATCCTAGCTGTCCATTTTATTGGTAACTCAACCTGGTCACTGTCCCGGAGCTGTCCTGGCTCAGTACATAACAGTTAGGGTACAGGAGTTGCCAGGAGGAGGGAAAGAAAAAAATGGGGGGGAAGGATACAGGGGGAAATGAGATGAACTTCACGTGTCCTTGAAGTTATCCCCACCACACAACTGGGTTCAGCCCCTGTGGTTGCCACTGCACAACTGGTTTTCCCTGGTAGAGGCTGCCAGGGGGAGAGAAGGAAGGAAAATTGAAGACAGGGAGCAGGTGGCAGATGGGATGGAGAGAAGGAAGCAGGAAAAGGAGAGAGAGCTATGAGGGCTTCCAGGAAAAAGAAATAAAATAGTGTGTGTGTGTGGGGGGGGAATGAGATGCCTCCTGCAAATTCTTGCAAGTCCTCCACACCTATACAAGTTGTTCCCACATAAAGAGCATGTGCATGTGCATCTTTCCCATGGAAAGGTAACAGGAGATGTGGAAGTGGGGGTGGGCTTCAGCTTCCTTTTTGCACCATTTGCCCAACTGAAGATGGCTTTGGAAGTTATTTGCTGCATCCTTGTAATTGCACATGCAATGAATACTGCACATGCAGTTCCAAAATGGGGCCAATAACATCTATCCAAGACCAGATGGGGTCAGGAAGACCAATGCTGGGGGGGGGGGTGAGGATCTCATGCTGTGGTCCTCATCTGAATCATGCCTCTGTTGCACTTTGAAAATTAGTTCCCTGTAGCTGCTGGCTGGCTGTTGGGAAACTGACTTGGGTCAGGTGAACTTGGACCTGACTTGTTAAAAAGCATAACCTACAGTTTGAACATCAGTCAGAAGACCATCCTTGCCTGTAAAAAAAACTTTGATTTTTTTAATACAGCAAATATTACAGAGAAGACTGGGGTCCTTGTATGTTCATTTTTAAAGAAATCAGTTTGTTTGCAGAGTATTAAAATATGGAACACTGCAGCATTTCCTGTCTTAACTGAAGGAGACTGACCAAAAAATTTAGTCTTTCAACCCTCAAACTGTCAGCCTTCTACTTTACAAGCAGCTTGGTCGTATACCTTGAGCTATTTAAAATTTTAATGTTTAATTATCAGTACAACTAAAATTGAAAAGTTCTCAGTGTTCCAGGCAGGAGAAGATAAGAAAAAAACCCCTCCTGTTCTGTTAAAAAAGCCTTGTTCTAAATATAGTAAGAGGCCAAAGTGGAGGATGGGAGAATTCCAAGAGAGGGGGATATCCATTAAAGTGTGGATCACGAAAAACCACATTTGCATTCCCCATCAGCCAACAGAGCCACTCGATTACTGCATGCCCTGTGCACCACCCCACACATGCAAAAACAGGATAATAAAACATAGCACTTTTAATTACTAGAGTACCTCTGAGCATATAAGGTTGACTTTTTGTTATGGGCTAGCATTCAACAGTGGTATGCCCCATTCCTCCACCTTATTCAGCTGCATATGTTGACCCAGCCTCTAACACTCAGACCCACTGTATCTGCAGAACCTTGATATTATTGTCACGGGCAAGTCGTATTGTGTTATTAAAATAAAAACGTATTATCTTGGGCCTGTATTAATGATGTATGATTCCAATTTCTAAAGAAATTGCCCACTTTTCTGGAAGATGGGACATTAGGGTTGTCAACTCTGGGCTGGAAAGTTCCTTGAGATTTGAGGATGGGCAACTTTGAGATCAATGCCCTCCCCCTTGAGGCTCACCAGGTGCCCACTTTACTTTCTTTTAGGCACTAGGCCAAAGCACATCTTTTTACCCAGGCTTTTAGTCAGAGGTATCACCTTATCAGCTTTTAAATGGTCTGCTTTTGTTTTATGGATAGCTTTTATGCTGCTTCTGTCCAATGGCTTGTTTTTTAATGTCTTGTTTTGTGACATGGTTTTAATTGTAAACTGTTTTGAGCAGGACTCTGAAGAGGCAGCAGAGAAATATCATAAATTAAAAAAAATCTTTGACCTTCGTGAAACCAGTGTTCATTGGCTCTGTGAGTACCCAGGCCTGTGTATGATAGACCTTAGATCGAGCATCAGAAGTTGCATTCCAGAAGCCAAAGAGATACTGGCTAGAACATGGAAGGAACAGAGTCTGAAAACAGTAATGAATTGGTCGGTATACTGCAGTCCTACGTAAGATCTGCATGGCAGCACAGAAAAGCAAGCAAACAGGAGTCTTGTGCTCATACAGATTCTGTTCAAAGCCCTTCCCAACCGTCACCAACATGACTGGTGTAAGCAGTGAATTGTAAATCCAGACCAATAAGTTAAGCACAATCGTCTTGAGTACCAAGGTCTGTGTGTAATTCTGCCGATACATTAACATCTGCCTCACTTATATATCTGCTGAGTCACTCTCTCTATCCTCAGACCCCCTTGAGCTCTAAGCCAGCCAGCCGGCTATCAGTATAAAGGTCAGACATGAATGTTTTCAAATAGACTGTTCTTAATTTTTCAGTTTTCAATTTGCTCTAGTTATAATTGTGGGCAATTGAACATAGGGCTTTTCTAGTCTGAGTTTCAATTTGTTTATATCTTAGTCTATATCTATATCTAGAATGGTGTCAGCACTTGTTTTTAGTTTTATCACGGTTTGTGGTACTTTGTTGGTTTTGTTATTGGAAGTATGATGGGTTCTCTAATGATTGCCCACCACTGCCAGTTCAGCAGATATTTATATACATACAACATACATTTAAAAAATGAATTAAATTTTATAAAATTATCTGGTATTCAGGTTGAATGTAAAAATAGTATCCAGTAGTCATGGCTATTAATGTTGACTAGTAAAGCCTTTAGTAGGCTGGCAGTGCCATCCTATGCAGAATTATACCATTCTAAGTCCATTGGAACTTTGTTTGGAATAGGGTTGCCAAACTCCAGTTGCTGGCTGGAGCTCCCCTTTGATTGCAACTGATTTCCAGGTGACAGAGATCAGAGAGACTCAGCCCTACCCCACCTTCCTGAGTAGATATAAATTACCTGCCTACCATTTTTCTTCTCACCTTGACACAGAGAGTACTCCGTCTTTCTTATACCTCTGAGGATGCCAGTCACAGCTACTGGCGAAACGTCAGGTCTTACAATGCCAAGACCAGGGCTATT
>NW_015164188.1:506448-508844 GCF_001447785.1 Gekko japonicus
GTTTTTAAATGCCTTCCCATGCCTCCCCCAGCCTGTCCAAGGGCCAGCTTGCCTGGGCTCCCTGCAGCCATGGGGCGCTTGGGCAAGCCAAGGGAAGGCATGGGGTGTGGTCTAATATGCTAATGAGCTGTGCTGTCAGGGGTGTGGCCTATTATGCTAATGGGTTCCTGCTGGGCTTTTTCCACAAAAAAAGCCCTGGCCAAGACCATGGCCAGACAACCCAGAAAATCTACAACAGCTAATGACAGAGATCTGTTCACCTGGAGAAAATGGATGCTTTGGGAGATTATACCCCATTGGTGTCCCTCCCCTCCCCACATCCCACCCTTTTCAGGCTCCACCCTCTCAAATCTCCAGGCATTTCCCAACCCAGAGCTGGCAACAATGACACTATGGATCTTTTCCCTCAAGTCCATTCCAACAGGGAGGCCAGACTCGTGGCTACTAGAGCCAGGGCCTTCTCAGTGGTGGCTCGTTACTGGTGGAATGAGCTCCCGGAGGAGATCAGGGCCCTGTGGGATCTTGTGCAGTTCCGCAGGGCCTGCAAGATGGAGCTCTTCCACCAGGCCTTCAATCAGGAGCCGCCCACATTACCATCAACGACCACTATTAATATCTGTGGTGGAGGCTGGCTGCAGTGAGATCGAGCCAAGCCGTCTAGGAGCCTGTAATTGCTGGAGCCTGCATGACATGTTACGCCATCTTGGTTAATAATCACTGAGTGCACTTTAATCGGAAATCGTTGATTGTTTAAATTTTTTAACAGTGTTAAATGTTTTGACTGTATATGAGCCTTGGCACACTGTGCCAGGCAATGTGAGCCACCCTGAGCCCGCTTGCGGGGAGGGCCGGTTATAAATACAACAAATAAATAAATAATAAACAAACATAACTCCCCCCCCCCAATTATCCCTATGGAAGAAATACATTTGAAAAAAGTTCCATTGGAATTTAAAACTGTCCCTTTTACCAACCATCACCAGGTTAATGCATAGCTTGTCTCAGACTTTGGACAGGGTATTCAGCAAAGCAAAGTTCCCATTTTAGCCAATGTGATAATTATACAAACATATGGGGAAAGGGTTTTTTCCTCTCTTGCACTCCCACAACATTTAGAAATACCTGATCTTAACTTTACAAGTATTTCCAAGTAAAATCATGTATGGGAGGAAAAATTCTCTCTAAGAAAATGGTGAACTAAAAAAACCAACAACCAACCTTGCTTTCTTACTTTTAGATCAGAACATATTTTACAATATGAAACTGCATTCCAGATCTACATTAATGAAGTATTGCTCTAGAAATTATGAGGCCTTGTAAGGCTCTGCTTCTTCTGGTCTTTCTCTGTCCTAAAAGACAGTGTGGATTTTTAGTGTTTATACACATCAGCTTTTATCCTTGTTCCTCTGATACTGCACTTCTCCTGGAGCATGTGGCTCTAGAACTCCAAGATACAATGCTCGCTAGGCCTCCCATTTACTCACCCAGGATGGAAAATGACAGAACTGAGGAGCTGGAGAATAAATTGCTTCCTCATAATGATGCTCTAGGAGTTTATTTTCTTTCCTTCCCTTTAGGTGCCAGGTCAAAAATGGTCTTTTTATCAAGACTTTTAACCAAGAGGTCCCATCATTTGGGGGCAGTTTTATGGTCCACTCTTAGCTTGAGGACTGTTTTGTTAATATCATTCCCGTTTGGTGTTTTATGTGCTTTTATGCCTTAGTGTGCTTTTAATAGTAGTTTTTACTATTTTTTATGATGATTGACTTCTTGTGTTATTTTATTGTTTTTTAAATTTGTTTTAGTTTTGTATTTTATGCTTTGTGGTTTGTGTTATTGAGCCACTTCAAGCAGGTCTGGAGTGGCAGCATACATATTTTCCATATCGTATATAATAAAAGCGTTTTTGTCTTGCAAGATTACATTCACTCCAAAATCAGTTGGCTCCGTGATGTGTCAATCACAAGGTATTTCTATCTACTGGGTATGTTGCCTGAGTTTTCTCCCACCCACTGCAGCCTAGGCCACTCTTCTCTGATTGGGCCAGAATTTCAGGGTCATTTGCATATAAGAACATAAGAACATAAGAGATGCCAAAGTTGGATTAGGCCAAAGGCCCATCCAGTCCAACACTCTGTATCACACAGTGGCCAGAAATACCAGTGCCATCAGGAGGTCCACCAGTGGGGCCAGGCCATTAGAAGCCCTCCCACTGTTGACCCCCCCAAGCACCAAGATGACAGAGCATCACTTGCCCCAGAGTCCCTATCTATACCTTGTGGCTAATAGCCACTGATGGACCTCTGCTCCATATCTATATATCTAATTCTCAAGTCGCCCCCTGGTGTGCGGATACTTAAATCTGCACATCGGGGGGACCTGGGGTGGAGGGAGAG
>NW_015164188.1:510915-517268 GCF_001447785.1 Gekko japonicus
CAACTTTAGGTATGGAAATTCCTGGAGATTTGAGGGGTGGAGCCTGGAAAGGGTGGGGTTTGAAGAGGGGGTGGTACCTCAGACAAGTACAATGCCATAGACTCCACCCTCCAAACCAGCCATTTCCTCCTGGGGAACCATTGCTGCCAATCTCCAGGGGAGGACTGGAGATCACTCAGAATTACAACTGCTCTTCAGATGGTTGAGATCAATTCCCCTTGAGAAAACGGTAAGCTCTGTGTCATTATATCCTGCTGAGGTCACCACAGCAAATTGACGCTGAGTGCCCGAGGCCAGGGCACCCACCCAGAGCCTCTTTCTAGAGCTCGTTGTATTTATTTCTAGTAAGTATCATGTGGTTTGGAGAACTGTTTGGATTTCACAGTTCAGCTATGAATTGCCAGCTATGACAGAATGATATATGATTAAATAATAAACCACAGAACTATTAAGTAAATGATTACCAAGCTGTACTGCTTTGACCACATTAAAACCACCATCCTTGTTATGGCAAATATTAGCATGCATTGTCTATATATACTTATGGGAAATGCCCTAGAATTTTATTTCTTTGATCTTCTTTTGGAGACTACATTTACTGAAAAAGTGCAGTTTTGAAGTGATAGTGCAATAAGAACATAAGAACATAAGAGAAGCCAACGTTGGATCAGGTCAATGGCCCATCTAGTCCAACACTCTGTCACACAGTGGCCAAAAATACCAGGTGCCATCAGGAGGTCCAGCAGTGGGGCCAATCCTAAACAGAGTTTACTTTAATGGACTTAGAAGAGTATAAGTCTGTTTAGGTTTGCACTGTGAGTTTCTGAACTGGCCTCATTCAAGTAATATAAAGCTTTACATGCAAAGCTGCATAGTATAGTTTTAAAAATCCAGAGTGGTTTGTCATTATTTATAAGAAGTTATAAGAATTATTCAGTCCGGAGCCAGGTCTTTCACAGTGCAGCAAACATTTGTTTTCTTACAGGCAATGTATCTTCACATTATCTGCAATGCAATTGTGGTGGCAGATGTAATTAAGGCAGTTTCTTTACAGCACCAGCCTGTTCACTTGGAAGTAAGTCCCACTGAATTCAGTGGGACTTACTCCTAAATCAGTGTGCACAGAACTACCACCTATTTATATCATCCCAATCCAATAGAACAAACCTCCCGTCAGAGACATGGATGGAGAGAGGCATGTTTTCGATGTAAAAGCCACAGGCACAAATCCAAAATGATTATAGCCAGGAGAGTCTTGTCAGCATGCACACTGAGAAAGAGAGAGTTTTTACACACATTATATTTTATTCAGCTCAGGCTGTTCTTTGTAATGGGGATTCCTCCCACACACATACACTCCCCAGTACCTTCACATTTCCCCATGGTGCATTGCCTCCAGCCACTGCTTAGAGGCAATCTTTTAGCAGTCTTAAAAGAGGGGGGAAGGGGGCCTTTTATGCTACCAAGTCATATCACTTTTAATACCAGTTTAACTGTAATGGCTCCCCCACACACACACACACAAAGAAAATCATAAGAACTGAAGGGTTGTGTTAAGATTCTCTTAAGTTCAGATCATGTGAATAAGGGTCTGCACTGTTTCCTTGACCTGCAGTGGTCCTGGGGGAGCGCAATTTGACCTATTGAGAAAACCCGCATGTACATTTGTGGGTTTCCCTAACAGGCCCTATAGCACTGCCCCCCTCGGGATTGTTTCAGGTCAGGAAAATAGTGTGGGGAAGGGCTGAAGCCCCTTCTCCACACATGCCCCAGTCACAACCCAAATGGGGAACCACATGCACAGGAATTGAGGAGAACATGCAAGTCATGTGTCACACAAGGCATAGGATGGGGACCCCAGATCCAATCAGGGTACTCCATAATGCATGAAGATGAGAGCTGCAGTTTCTATTAGTGTCTAGGAAGAGGGAATGGCTCTTACACCACTTTAAGCCTCTAGTGCAGATATATCCCAAGTATCTACCCCTATGACACATTTTACCCCTTTTGTCCTTCAGTATGTGCAAAAGTCTAACGGTTTCTTTTATGTCTGCTCCAATGCAATATGGTTAATTTCTAGAGAGGGAATTGCTAGAGCTAATACCAGCCTGTAAGTGGCCATTTACATGCTTTTAAACCAGAATCCTTTCCACTGGTTAGCAGAATATGGGGGTTGGTTACCCAGTGGTTACAAAATGTACATTCTGCACATGCACAGAGAAATTCTCATATTTAATATTGTTTTCTATGCCCATTACTTCCCAATTTTAAAGGTAATCTTAGGGCCAAGCTAAACAGCAGGAGTTAATATGGTCAGATCTCCCATTTTGTTCTTTGATGTTAAGAACAGATGTGGGAAGTAAGAGAGAAATGGAGTCATGGTGTTCTTCCCCATGTACATTTCCAGATTGAAATCAGCATCCCCTTCACACCCATACACACAAATAGCAAGGGCTGCTATAGGACCCTCAATGAAAAATATACATCAGTTCCAGGGTATGGATTAAATTTTTTAAAATGGCGGTAAAGGGTTAAAATTCCTTGCCTGTGGCACCATGGTCCAGTCTGAATTAGCCTTTTCTGAGTTTTGAAAAGAAATCAGGAAATGTGATCACAGGTTTCCTTCCATCCCTTTCTCATTCAAAATAGGTCCCAAAGTTGCTTTAAAACCCCCCCTGAAACATTCACAGTTTCCATGGGTGGCATGGACTGTTCCAAGGAACATGGGGCACAGAGATACAGTTCACCTGTGCCTGGGGAACCAGGGGGACCTGGCCTAGGCTGCAAGGCCATCGCCATGGTAGGGTCTATATGTGTCATTTCAGAAACAACATTGACCTTTAAAAAAAATAATAATGAATCATGGCATATGCATGGAATCGGATGTGGGGGCAAGGCTCAAGTTTGTATTGGACCAAGAGAAATGTCATTTGCATCCTGTGCCTGGGTCATGAGAAATTTCAGTACAAAGGAACTGTCCTTTCCCCAACAGGTCCACACTAAATGAACATCAAACATTGAACTGAATGGTGTAACATTCCAGGAGACTATATTTATGCCACTGCCTTTCACCTTCAGTGACAAATTACAGCATGAATGAGCTTGATATGCCAGAGGTTTAAATAAGATCTAATTAAAATATATTTTATCATTTAGAACTGAAATATTCATCAGGTGATCAGTCATGTATGGCACTTGTCACCCAAAGCTATGTGTCACCTCATGACACATGCTGAAAAATTCTGACATTTCATGACTTTGTCAAAGTAGAACTTAAGGAAAATCACCTACAATGCTAATGCGGACTACCTTGTTAGATTAAATTTGTTCTAACTACCCCCCCGCCCCCCCGCCCCACTTCTCCCCACACGCAGAGCGATTATTAGAACTATAATCTTGCTGGTCTCATAATAAAATAGGACCTGATAGTTTGTGACTTAATATTACTTTTTACAAAATTGAAGGTTCTACTCTTGATATAGCCCAAACTCTGATCTGATATTTGGCAGTAAGGAAGTAAAGAGAACAGAAGCCAAGGACTGACTTTCCCTCCCTCTTAATTCAGCATCAAAATACAGAATGGGATTCTTAAATCCAGTTCTCATATGTTTGATTAAAACAAGAGCATCTCCTTAAGCATCACATACTGGACAATATCTCACATTCCAGATGGGGAATAATAGGATAGGCAATACAATAGCTTACATATAACATATTTTTAGCTTGGCCTTCCTCCAGGTGGCTTAGAACGGTGTACAAGAACCTTCTCTCCTCCATTATAAGCTCAAATTTTATCCCTAAGGATAAGAAAATAGGCCTGAATGATATTCAGTAGCTGGGTTTGGGTAAGGATTTTACTTCTATCCATGTATTTGCTTTTCTTTAGTGCCTTCATATGCCACCTTTCCATTAGAAAGATAAAAAGATGCCGTACATGGGACTAAAGGCTAAAACAGATTTGGCTTCTTTTGTTACACAATTTCTAGTCCACCTGTCTTGCCAAGACTCAACATAGATTACAGATCTCCATCCATCATGATTTAGATTGGAGCTGCCTGGGAAGAGATAGTCTAGCTCTTCAACTCACCACAGTTTCACTAAAGGAATATGATCCACCATCCCACAGTGTTACTACCATTTAAAAAGGGGAAAGTGGGGGGGGGGGCTGTTGGTTTTTTTAAAAAAGACGGGCCTTTTCCAGAACCCAGGATTGGGATGGCTGTTTCAGTCAGCAAAATGAAGTGGAGTGGAAAGTTTTATCTATTTCCCCCTGCCGTGTGCAGCAGTCATTCCAATTGGGACTGGGCATACTTAAATATGCCATCTACTGACAAATGGAGATCTGTTCTTTGTCACATTTGTTTTAATCAGAAAACTGGCTTTCAGTCTTAAACTTCCCATTGGTCTTCTCAGCCTTAGGAATGCCTTTAACTCTACGGTCATCAATTGGAAGCCACTTGAAATGGTCATCACGCTCTCTCTGTGTCAATCTGAGTTAAAAACATAAGAAGAACCCTGCTGGATCAGACTAGTGGTCCCTCTAGTCCAACATCCTGTCTCATAGTGACCAAAATGTTCCTCTGGAGGGCCAACAACAGGGCATAGAGGCCGAGGCCTCCCTTGATGTTGCCTTCTGGCTCTGGGATTCAGAGGTTTAGTGCCTCTGAATGTGGAGGTTCCCCTCAGTTGCCATGGTTAGTAGCCACTGATAGACTTTAAGCACCTTGCACATGGTATTTCAGTCGCTAGATTCAGTTCTTAATGGCCAAGTTACACAAAAAAACAGAAGATCCATTATCAGGAATTCCTGCACTATTTCAAGTGCTAAAAGCAGCTGCAGTGAGTCCAGTTCCACAGCGGAGATTAACCAATGAACACGTTGTACTGGATCAGACCAGTGGGTCCTTCTAGCTTTGTATCTCACTGGTATCAATTTGTAAAATAGGACTCAGGCAGCAAAATATTTTTCCCCCACATTTGAATTTGGATTCTGGGACCTTCTATATGCAAAGTACATCACAGACCACTGAAACATAGCCCTTTCCTTATTCATGTGCTTACAAGCAGAGCTGCTATATGCCCCTGGAGAGGGGAAGGGGACCATACCATGTTATTCCTGTATGTTTCTCCTGCAAATAACAGCCTGGGGGTGGATTTAATCTGGGAAAGCAAGTATGGGAGATAGAATTAAACAGAATTTTTTTTTTTAATTTTAAAAGAATTAAACAGAATTAACACCCCTCCTGCATGCCATGGCCCAGATCCAAACTGAGTCCCCCTTCAACTGGTTTTTCCACTTCATTAAACCACAGCAGATCCTGGTTTCTTCCCACAGCTGTGTCTAGACAGGCCATCAGTCCTCAGTTTGTTAAACAGTGTCATGCGCCAATTCTTACCCAAGGGGTGAGAAGCCAGGTTGGTTCAGCCAGGTTGGTTTTGCCAGCCTAAGTAAAAGATTTGCTTCCTTATGAACTATTGGGGTTACAAAGGGATCATTCAAGCTGATGGAACTCCAGAAAGAACATTATGTCCCATCTACACTGTGAGGTACTGAATGGTGATTTTCACAGTTTTCCCCCCAGAAGAATTAACCAATAGTCAGATGTAACACAATTTGTATTACCTTAAAGATGTCACAGTGCATGCTCAGAAGCATATTCAGTAACAATGCTGACTGAAAGTAGCCAAAAAAAGGTTTCCCCTGAGTGCATAGGGTTGGCAGTCTGCAGATACAGGTGGGTTTCCCTCACTTTTGAGGGCTCCAGTGGGGGAGGCCCCACCCCCAAGTGTGGCCACCCACAGCCACCCCTCTCCCTCCCCTCCTGAAAGATTTATAGGGCTTCAGCTCATCAGCTGGGAGCACATGGCCCACAGATCAGCTGGAGGGCCCTTTAAATCTTTCAGGAGGGAGGGAGAGGGGCTGTCACTGACCACATGTGGGGTGGGGGCCACAGCACATGGGGCTGATTTCCCAGCAGTTATTTGCTGCTTCAGATTCAGGTGCATGCGCCACCACCCCACTCACTGTGAAAGGGGTGGCGGTACACAAGGCTGGCTGTAAGCTGGGTGGCCAATCAGCTGAAACCCTTTAAATCTTGCAGGAGGGGAGGGACAGGAGTAGCCGTGGGGGTAGCTCTTGGGGGCAGGGCTTTGGGGACATCCTCACCCACCCCCAGAACACCCCCATCCCCTCACTGGAGCAACGAGGGGACCTGGCAACCCTATGAGTTTGATAAAGTTCCTCATCAAAGGCTCCTAAGTAAACTCAAAAATCATGGGATAAAAGGACAAGTCCTTTTATGGATCAAAAACTGGCTAATTAATAGAAAACAGAGAGTGAGTATAAATGGGCA
>NW_015164188.1:517774-524403 GCF_001447785.1 Gekko japonicus
TGGGATAGAGCAGGTAGAGAAAGAGGTACCTTTCTCCCTTTCTCACAATACAAGAACTCGTGGGCACTCCATGAACTTGCTGAGTGGTCGGGTTAGAACGGATAAAAGGAAGTACTTCTTCACCCAAAGAGTGATTAACACATGGAATTCACTGCCACAGGAAGTGGTGGCGGCTACAAGCATGGATGGCTTCAAAAGGGAATTAGATAAGCATATGGAGCAGTGGTCCATCAGTGGCTATTAGCCACAAGGTATAGATAGGGGCTCTGGGGCAAGTGATGCTCTGTCTTCTTGGTGCTTGGGGGGGCCAACAGTGGGAGGGCTTCTAATGTCCTGGCCCCACTGGTGGACCTCCTGATGGCACCTGGTATTTTTGGCCACTGTGTGACAGAGTGTTGGACTAGATGGGCCTTTGTCCTGATCCAACATTGGCGTCTCTTATGTTCTTGTGTTCTTATGAGTGTGCCAAAATACAGTATGCTTGGGCTTCTGTGTGCATGTCACCTGGAAGCGAACAAGTTGGCATGCACACTGGTAGCAAAGAAGAGTTGCTGTTAAAATCACATTCAGAAACTGCAGGAAAAAGTCCTGAACCTATCTAACTGAAAACACAATCAGGAAAGTCTGGATTTGCTCCCAGAGGAGACAAGGTTTGTCATGCTGTCTTGGTTAGCCTGAAGACACTATCTTTTGTAGAGTTGCCAACCTCCAGGTGGGTCCTGGAGTTCTCATGGAATCACAACTGATTTCCAAATTACAGAGATCAATTCCCCTAGAGGAAAGGGCAGCTTCAGAGGGGATATTCTCTGAGTCCACTGAAGTCAACAGGCTCCGAAAAGCATAACTCTTTTCAGGATTCCACTGTTAGTTTCCTTTGGGTGAAGGAGCACTACAGACCTATGCTCTCTTTGTAATCTTTTTTTATTCAAGCAAAGCAACTTGATTTTCCCACAGCAAGCAGTAAATCCTCCAAACTTGCATCTCATTTCCACCCAGAGCCCCTACAGTATACTTCAGCCAGCTCACCTCTCCAAACTCCCTCCATCTCTTTCTCGTTCTAAATCCAAAACTTAGTGCCAAATTGGCTTGATCCTCTGTCCCTAAACACTGATGAGTATTAGTGCATTCCATGGCAGGAGAGAGATTCCAGGCTATTAGCTACCACTTATGGACCATCAATTGATCATCCTGGATGAGCCAGCCACCAGCTTAACAAAGAACAGCCACTCAGCATCTGCAACAATAGTATGTGCAGGAATGAACTGTGGAACAAGCTTGGAAATGAGTGTAGCTCTGTGAACTACAACAAAACAAACCAGTCTGTGGATGATGTGCATTTGTTCTTTAGAAATAGCCTTAACAAATTCTTTGTACTTTTCGCCCTCCACCTGTAAAAACACAGTTTAGCTATAACCAGGGCTCATTTCCAGCTGAAGCGCACAGGAGCAACACTCCGGCAGGAAGGAGCCAAGGGGGCGGGCATATGTAGCAAGTCACCCCCCCACCCCCTGCTCCCAGCAGCCCTCAGTCGGGCCATGAGGAGCAACAGGAAACAAGGTAAGTTGAAGAGGGCCCCCGGAAAAGGCCTGCCCACTCCCCTCATCTTCCCCGGCCCATGGACAGCCATGGGGCCCAAGGAGAGGCCCGCCTGCCCACCCCCTCACCTTCCCTGGCCCGTGGCCAGCCGCGGGGCTCAAGGAAAGGCCAGCCCGCCCGCCCCTGGCCTTCCCCAGTTCGTGGCCAGTTGCGGGGCTCGAGGAGAGGCCCGCCTGCCTACCCCTGGCCTTCGCCAGCTTGTGGCCAGCCATGGGGCCCGAAGAGAGGCCAAGGGGAAAAAATGGAGGGAAGGAGAATGATGTGAGCTGCTTTGGGTCCCACCTGGGGAGAAAGGCTGAGTACAATGAAGGAAATAAATCAATGAATAAATTAATGAAAAGGAAACTTTGCTGTTCTTAATATACATCAAAGACTTGGGGCTAAATCCTATAATAGTTGCTTAACTGTGAGGATTCTGTCTCAGGCCCAATTCTGAGTTCGGGCAGAGTGCCCTGTGCCTCTTAACAGCTGCGTCCTGTACCAGCCAGCCATCCCCTTCTCAGCCTCCTTTCCCTTGCCGTATCACTTTCCCCGATCGAAGAGGAATGGGCAGTCGCCTGGCTGAAGCCAGCTGGACTTCAGAAGCAGCAAGCAGCCGGTTAACCTGGCTGGCTGAGCAAGCCTCTCTTGCGTGCACCCCTCCCTGACCCAACTGTTCCCTCCCTCACTTGCTGAACTTTGTTGGGAGGGAGTGGAGAAGGAGAAGGCGGCGAGCATGGTTGTTTGGGGAGGGCACTTGTAGCCTCCCATGCATATAGGCCTGGGTCTCAGTCCCAGAAGAAAGAGAGTGGCTCCGATCACACACAGAAGTTGCCGTGGGATACTCATGGATGCCAGGCAGATTTAACGGGTGTGATCACACAAGTACATCTGGCAAGCGTCGCGCACCCGTTGGCAAGCCGTCGCATCCTGCCGAAGATCCAGAGTTAAATGCTACCACAGAAACTCCAGTATTTTACACTTGTGACGGGCCACAGACGGATGTCCTCCGTCTGATCGCTCCTGCGCTGGAAACGTGCGCTGACAAACTGCTACCCCCGATTCCCTGCCGCCGCGTCTGATCTCATTCGACCGGGTCAAAGTGTGGTGCAGCGAAAAGCCATGCCTCCCCCCTGCGTTCTCTGGCCAGTGTGAACGGGACCAGTATAAGTCTTCTTTTGCTACTATTTGCTAGCCCACAGGAATCTGTATTCAAAGGGGAGTTTGTGGTGTTTGCTGTCACGAAATAAAGATGCTGGGGAAGGATCCGTCACCAGTGGCACATAGATCCTTCAAAACCTTTGAGGTTTAACAGCTTGCAAAATATGCTCTTGGTTTGGTCCAATTGAAGATACCATTTTTACCTATTTTATATTTCACTTTGTGGTATCAATAAAGTAAATAAATTTTAATACATGATATACCTAAGTCAATATTAATCAGAACTCATTTTAATAAACACAGTAAAGGTGGGAATAGATACTAACACACACACACCTTTTGTTTCATTGAAGACTGAGAGAGTAATGTTAGTATGGGTGTTGCTTTTTGACACACTTCTGGTGATGTCAGGGTGTGTGGCATATGCAAATAAGTTATGCTAATGAGCTCCTGCACCTCTTTTTCTATGAAATGACCTCTGGCTATAACTCATGGCAAAACCCACAATATAACATTTTGTGCTAAAGATTTCATCATCTCTGTTTGTGAAATATAAGACTATCATGCAATAATTTGGGCTTTGAAGGCCATATTCTTGAAAGACTGGCCAACAGAGGTGTTAGAAAATACAGGTTCTCATTAAAGGTCCCCTGAAAGCTGTGACTCTTGGAACAAAGTGTGATATGCTGTATTTGCTAGGTGTAGGGTTGCCAGTCTCCAGGTGGTGGCTGGAGAACTCGTGGGATTACAACTGCTCTTCAGGCAACAGAGATCAGTTCACTTGGAGACAGTGTCACTTTGAAAGGTATCCCATTAAAGTCACTCCCCAATTCCTGCCCTCCTCAGGCTGTACTCCAAAATCTCCAGGTATTTCCCAACCTGGAGCTGGCAACTCAGATTCAAAATTATTTGAATTCATTTGATAATGCCGAATATTTGTGGATCCATATTTCATCAGTTTGGATATTTGGAATCTTATTGGCCGCTACAGAAAGAAGCCTGAATGGCACAGGAAATTAAAATGAAATGTTGCCTGGGACCAAGGGTAGTGGGGTTAAGAACATGTGCAAATCTGTTCTTTATTGCTGCACAGAGCATTTGGTGAAAGGTACACAGTTTCAGCAGATTTGGCCATTAAAAAAAATCTGGCTCGAGGTCAGTGATTATACCATCGTGGTTGTCAAGGAAATCGAGGTCTTTCTTGTATAGTTCTTCTGTGTATTCTTGCCATCTTTTCCTAATCTCTTCTGGTTCTGTTAGGTCCCTCCCGTTTTTGTCCTTTATCATGGTCAGCTTTGCATGGAACGCTCCCTTGATTTCTCCAATTTTCTTGAAGAGATCTCTAGTCCTTCCCATTCTATTGTTTTCCTCTATTACTTTGCATTGTTCATTCAAGAAGGCCTCCTTATCTCTCCTTGCTGTTCTCTGGAAATCTGCATTCCACGAACCTCTGTCCATAGTTCTTCAGGCACTCTATCTATCAAATCCAGACCCTTGAATCTATTCTTCACCTCTACTGTATATTCATCAGGGATGTGATCTAGGTCAAACCTGAATGGCCTCGTGGTTTTCCCGATTTTCTTCAGTTTAAGTCTGAATTTTGCAATGAGTAGCTCATGATCTGAGCCACAGTCAGCTCCAGGTCTTGTTTTTACTGACTGGATAGAGCTTCTCCATCTTTGACTGCAAATTATATAGTCAATCTGATTTCGGTGTTGCCCATCTGGTGATGTCCATGTGTAGAGTCGCCTCTTAGGTTGTTGGAAAAGGGTGTTCGCTATGACCAGTGTGTTCTCTTGACAAAACTCTGTTAACTTTTGCCCTGCTTCATTTTGCTTTCCAAGGCCAAACCTGTCTGTTATTCCGGTTACCTTTTTACTTTCTACTTTAGCATTCCAGTCCCCTATGATAATGAGGACACCATTTTTTGGTGTTAGTTCTATGAGGTGTTGTAGGTCTTCATAGAACCGGTCCAGCCTCTTCTGCATCAGTGGTTGGGGCCTGTATGTTCTTTTTAATTTTGTGCGCTTTCTGAGCCACAACCTGTGCTTTGCAAAAAAAATTCTATGTGTTTTTAACACAAATATTTGGAATCTTATTTACCCCCATAGAATAAATCTAGACGGCTAGGAAATTATATTTTTAATCTTACTAACATGGAACTGTTACATTTTGTGTCCTTGCAACCTGGTGTTGCATTGTTAGCCACCTTAAGTGTGAGGAGACAAGGCAGAACATAAAGATTTTAAATAAATAAATCATAGATTTATGGAATTCCAAACCAGGCACAGACAACAGAAAGAGTGCTTGAAATGTGAACATAGGTGCATTATAATCTCCCTGCTCTACCCTGACCATTTGCTATTTATTAATGTTCTGCATACTGAAACAGTCCTCTCCATAGCCCTTTCTAAGCACTACATCCTAATTCGTTATTCCAGCTGTGCCCCACAGATCTATTTACATATTACTCTGAACTCCCCACAAGTACAGTGTACATCAGTTTGTAAGAAAGAGCCAAATATGTGTTCACTTTATAAATGAAACTAGGGGCCAGCACCTGGATAAATGGTGAGGTTTATATCACATGTTCAGCTGTACATCTGCTCCATGTAAAATGAGAATTACTCAATACATGTATAAAGAAAAATCAAGCGTACACTATATATAGACAGTCTCCTGACAGAACTGATTCTGTACAGGAGTTTGGCCTTTCTCTGGGTCTCTGATTCTTACTCTCTCTCTCTCTCTTTCAGACACACACACACACACAGAGAGAGAGAGAGAGAGAGAATGTCAGGCTACCACCTGTAACCCAGGGAACATTGGGGGGGGGGGACTGGAGAATGGCGTGCCAGCATCATGCCTGCATGCTGATGTCACTTCTAGTGAAAACCAGAAGTGACAACATGATTTTTTTGGGGGGGTCATTTATAAGGGTGTTGAGTGACACAGGGCTCCACCTTCAAATCTCCAGGTATTTCCAAACCTGGTGCTGGCAAGCCTAGTTTTTGTCCAAATGCCAGAGCATTGCCGCAGTGCCAACATGACTTCCAGTGAGCACCAGAACTGACATCAACACATCACTGGAATTTGTAAAACCTCTATGGTTAAACCGTAGAGTTTTTGGCAAACCCACCTCATGACATCACATCCAGTTTTCAAGGGAAGTGATTCCAGGTCACTTCCACATTTCCCCCCACTTTCTTCCCACCAGCATTTCAGTTGCCATCAAACAATTACCAGGTTTGCTGGGAAGTCTCCCACAATAGCGATATGGTATTAGAGCTTCTTGAATGCTATCTGACATCACGTCCAGGTTTTTGCCCGGACATGATATTGGCACATGGCCTGACATCATTTCCGCCTACCTCTGTTTCTTCCACCAGCCCGAGAGACAAGGACAGTGGGAGGGCCCTTCTCCAGAAGGATCACCCACTCACCCACAGAAAACCAATATTTTGAAATGCCATTTGTTCCCCATAAAATTAAAAAAATCAGGGAGCGGTGGCGCAGGCAGTAAAATACCTGCCTTAACAACACTCGAGCAGCCACTATGGCTGTTCGAGACCCACCACGGTCGAGGTGAGCTCTCGACCCTAGTCCTAGCTCCCGCCCACCCAGCGGTTCGAAAGCAGACGTAACATTCATGCGAGTAGAAGGTGTGTGGAAGGCAACGGCGGCAATGGCGACGGAGACGGCGGCGATGGCAGAGTACCGGCGGTGGAGGCGAGGCAGCACGGCGACACGGTGGCAGCAAGTGGCAAGCAGCAGGCCCGGAAGGAGTTATCCCTGGTGGCCAGTGGCGGGAACAGTGAGCGGCTGTCATGCAGCAGGAGGCACGCGGTGACGTCATCCAGGGGCGCGGCGGAGCCAGTGGGATGTAGTCGGGA
>NW_015164188.1:524492-542372 GCF_001447785.1 Gekko japonicus
TGTAAAACCGCCCAGAGACCCCTACGGGGGTTAGGGCGGTATATCAAATCGAATGAATAAATAAATAAATAAAAAATAAAAATTATATTTTTCTTTTTTTTAAATTTTACTTATTAACAAACTAGAACTGTGGCGATTTTTCTTTTCATAATAAACTGGAGGATAACAAGAATTTAGGTACCTATGCCTTTTGCCATCTCTTTGTCTTCTCGCAGTACAACAGAGTTGTTGCTATGTATAGCTAGCAAAATACCTATCATTAAGAGGAGGGTGGTGGTAGATCCCTGGATTGCAGGAATCCTTGAATGGCACAGTGATTTTTGTATTCACAGAGAAAGATGCATTGCACCTGCCCGTGGGAGGTTACCTATGCCAGTGGAAAGCAGACTCTTCACTGTCAGGACTGGAACAGATTTCATTTATATCTGTAAGAGACAGTGAAGTGGCTGAGTGTATGCACACTCCAGAGGAAGAACAGTTCACATCACTATAAAGCCTGTTTCACACATGCAAGTGAATGAGGTGGCACAACCCTGCAGTGGTAAAGCAGGAAACAGACATTCCTTCACAGCACAGGTGGACGATCAAGGTGGGTCACATTTGGGGAATAGTTTCCAAGGGTAGATGTGTTGATCTGCAGTAGAAAAGTTAAATTCAAGTCCAGGAGCACCTTAGAGACCAACGAGAGTTTCGGGAGTCAAAGAAGCCTTCATCAGACATGAGTAGAAATGGAGATCGCAGAGTCCCTTTATCCTAGCCAGAAGGTGGGAGGGGTGTTGTAAAGAATGCTTGTAAAGGATGCAGAGGTACAATGCATATTGTAATCAGCTTGGTTAGAGCCAAGGGGAAATGCCTGGGGGCAGAAAATTATCAGCTGTAGTGAAATAGGAATCCTATGTCCCTATTCAGCCCTGGAAGATCCATTTTGGGAATATTCACCTATGTTTAAAAACTCCCTATAAACTAGGGTTGCCAGGTCTGGGTTGGAAAATACCTGGATACTTTAGGGATGGATCCAGGAGAGGGAGGTTGGGGAGGGGAGGGGCCTCAGCATGGTACAATACCATAGAGTCCACCCTTCAAAGCAGCCATTTTCTCCAGGGGAGCTGATCTCTGTCAGCTGGAGATCAGTTGTAAAAGTGGAAGATCTCCGGGCCCCACCTAGAGGCTGGTAACCCTACTACAAACAGAAGACCAGCATAGTAAGCAAAAAGAAGACATAAAAACTCCCCCCCCCCCGTTGGGCTTTGCATGGACTTTGTATACAGAGGACCATTCTAAACTGGACTGGCCAAGTCCCCCCGGGTGGTGGGGAAACCCCCGCCTGAGAGGCCTGTTACCTGCCACCGGCATGAGCAGGTCACCTGGGGGTGATGTGATCACATCGGGCAAGTTTGGGGTGGGGCCACAATTATCCAAGGGAAAACTTTATGGTTTTCCTTTGGATAATTGTGGCCCTGCCCCCAACGTGCCCGACGTGATGACGGCACTTCCGGGTGATGTAGTTGTGGTGCACACCCGCAGGGACTCCCAGACCAGCACTGGACTCCCCCGCTCTTCTTAACGTAAGGACTTGGCAACCCTATTCTAAACTGGAGTCCACCACCTGCAGTCTAAAATGGTGCAGTCCAGTCTCCCATCCAAGGCTCTGCCATCTCATTCTGGGCCAGTTAGTGACACATGAAACAAGGAGCTGCTTGGGGCCCCAAATCAGCAGGAGAAACGCACGTGGAGGCACATGGCTCCCTGTACCCATACTTCCATTGCTGGGCTCTGGGATGGCACATGAGGAGGGCAGGGCACTCAGGGCAGCAATATGTCTTGAGCCACCATTGTCCTCATTCTCCTGTATGCGTGAACCAGGACTCAGTCTAGCATGCCAAACCCTTAATTTTATTTCGAATAAAATTGTACGCCACCTCTCCAGGAACCTGCCTGAAGGGGGCTTACAAAATAAAAATAATAAAAAATATTTAAATATATTAATTAAAATCCAACATTAAAACCCCAGCCCAGCATAAAAAACATAGGTGGAAGGCAGGAAACAAACTAGAAGGCAGGAAACCAAATTTTTAAGGCTAAATGCCAGGTTTATACCATTGACCTGATCGGATGCAAATGTTTCAGTCAATTTATCCATACTTGAAATCTGGGTTGCCAAGTCTGGGTATGAAAATTTAGGGGAGATTTGGGAGGTAGAGCCTAAGGAAGTTAGAATTTGGGGAGGAGAGGAAGCTCAGCGTGGATGTGTTGCCACAAAGTCTGCCTGCAAAGGTGCCATTTTCTCCAGGGACACTGATCTCTGTAGTCCGGAGATCAGTTGTAAATCTGGAAGACCTCCAGGCCCCACCTGGAGGTTGACAACACAACTTGAAGCCAATACTCCCTTAGAGAGTAGGACATGTGAATATGGCAGCATACAAAGCAAAACTTTGAGGTGAATGCCACTGATTGATTAATCTAAAATGATTCCCTTGGATTAACACAAAGTATATTCTTTATCACTATATCATAAACAAATAATTCTTTTCGGCCTGTTCCAGCCTCACATTCCCTCCACAATCATGTATCTGTTTCGTATCATTCCCTAGGAAAGCAAACGCCTGAAGCTGCCCCGTAGCCTCCTGCATTCATTTCCACAATAGGTATTGTTTGCCTAAGGCTACCACTTCGATGCCCACTCGTACACATCAAGAACTCAAATCAGATGGAAATGCCACCATGTTTTGTTTTGGTTCTTTTAACGAAACACGTCCTCCTTTAAAATCTATTTTAGAAGCTGTGTTGGTTTCCTCTTCCCTTTCCTTACTATCTCTTTTCTTGAGTATGATTGAGAGGGAGGAGGTGCGATCGGCGAGAGAAGACTATAGGGTGGCATTTCACCTGCTTTAACTGGTTGTAGCACTCTGGAGATGTGGCAGTTGCTGAAACAGACTATGACAGTGCAAAACGCTGTAGACGACACTGGAGGATTAATTGAAGGTTCAGGCTTCACTGTGTTATCCTTGATCTCCACATAAACAAAAATCTGTTACCTCTGTTACTAATGCTATTTTTTTCTTCCGTTTTTTGAAGTTCGGGGATTTGCATTTTTCATACAATATTAATGACTGAAAAAGAAAAGGTTGTAGATTAAAGCTGCAGGGCATATTTACTCCACCATCATTTATTTTCAGTTTCATGGCACAATATTTGTATTCTTGTAAAAGAATGAAGTTAATGTATTTGAATAACAAAAACAAACCAGCATTTCTGGGTGTAGTCCACATTTTCCATCACAACTTCTCTGTGTACCGCCAGGAGTTGTTTATGCTTCCTACAAAACAGGACTCTAGCAAGAGGCTTTATGTGTATGTGTGTGCATATCTCCACTGTGTGCTGGAAATGATGTCACGTATTTGGGCAAAAACTCTATGGTAGAAGCAACTTTTTTTACCACAGTTTTGGCAATGGTTGCCAACCTCAGGTGGGGTCTGGAGATCTCCCAGAATTACAACTGATCTCCAGACTACACAAATCACTTATTATTTATTAATTTATTTAAAACATTTATTCCACTTCTCCTGGAGAAATCGGCTGCTTTGGAAGGTAGACTGCTTGGCATGAGGCCCCTCCCCTCCCTAAACCCCACTCTCCCAGGCGCCACCCTCAAATCTCCAGGTATTTCCAAATCTGACAAGCAGGGAGCTTCAAGCTGCAACCTTTCACAGTTAAAGAATCAAATTAGGTCAACATGCTGAGCAAGAGATCAACAAAGCCTACATGCATAACTGAAACTATGCAGCTTAACATTATACAATTGAACATTACTGACGTGTTGCTTAGCGATCCATTCACAGACCAAACATCGTATGTTGTAGGGCTACCAACTACAGGCTGGGAAATTCCTGAATATTTGAGGGGGGGAGGAAGCCTGGGGGGTGGAGAGGGAGGGACCTCTGCAGCTATTAAGGGCATACGGTTCATCTTGCAAAGCAGCCATAGTCTAGAGATCAGTTACAATTCCAAGGGTTCTCCAGGCCCCATTGGCAACCCTAGTCTGTATCTTGATTCTGTCTTCTACTGTATTTGCTGGCTCTCCCAATTTAGTAAAATCAATGAGCATGCCCTCTGTTCCTTCATCCAAGTAATTTATAAAGGTGTTGAACAACACAGGGCCCAAGACAGATCTCTGAGGCACTCCACGTCACGTCACTCCTCTCCAAGAGGATGAGGAACTATTACAAATCCACCTAACAGCAGTAGGATCCGAACCACATTTTACCGACCTGTCAACAAGAATCTCATGTAGAACTTTATCAAAAATCAAGATACTATGTCCACACTATTCCCCTAATCCAACAAAGTAGTAACTCTTTCAAAAAAGGAGATAAAGTTGGTCTGACATTACTCTTTATTGAAAAACCCGGGCTGGCTCTTAGTAATCACAGCCAACCTTTCTAAATACTGAAGGACTGACTATTTGATTATTTGTTCTAAAACCTTTTCCGGTATGGACATCAAGCTGACAGGTCTGTAGTCATCTGGATCTTCCTTTTTCCCTTTCTTGAAGATGGAGACAACATTTGCTCACCTCCAACCTTCTTGTGCCTCACCTGTTCTCTAAGAATTCTCAAAAATAATGGACATCTGCACATAGCTCACACTTGGATTATTGGCAACTCTTCACCTCTATCATTTCCCTTTCTATAAAGAACTTCTAAGAAGCTCTTTAGAACCATAAAAAAATCTTTGCCTGCTATTCCCTTCATGTACTGATGGTTGTTCTCAGGGCTCTAGTCGGGGGGGAGCTCTCAGGTACGGAGCTCCGGAAGAGAACCTCTAGGGGGCGGGGCGGTCATGTGGTGAAGCCCCGCCCCCTTCTTTACCCCGCCCTCTGCTTCGATCCTCATTCCGTTTGGGAATGAGGATGAAGCAGGAGGGTAAGTAGCCGGGCCTTCTGACACACTTCCGGGGATGTCAGGGGGTGTGGCCTTCTGTCACTTCCGGTGATGTCAGGGGGCGTGGCATATGCAAATAAGTTATGCTAATGAGTTATGCTAATGAGCTCCGGCAGCTCTTTTTCTACAACAAGACCCCTGGTTGTTCTAGTATCCCATCTACCTTTCTTATATACTTTAATTTAAGGATTTGATTTTGTTTCTTGAAGAGCCATATTTGGTTCCATACTGGGCCACAGTTTTTGACTTCATTTATACCCCACCTTTCTCCCCAATGGGGTTCCAAAGGGGCTTCCTCTCCTCCATTTTATCCTCTCAACAAACCCTGTGACATAGATTAGGTTGAGAGTATGTGACTGGCCCAAGGTCACCCAGCAAGCTTCCTTGGCAGAGTGGGGATTCAAACCTGGGTATCTCAGATCTTAGTCTGTCTAACCACTACACGACACTAGCCATAGGTCATAGATTCCCTCTCCTATAACCTTCTCCTGCAAATGTTCCAAGACCCTGAGTCTGCTGCCTATCAATACTGTGTCTATTGATACCAGCTGAGAAGCTGCTTTCATATTGCCCACTGGCATAAATAATCATCTTTTTTTACGTCCAATTGCTCCGATATTTTAAAATGAAGCATATATCATTTTGCTTAAGGGAAATAACATACATGATGAAACTAGAGTTGAATTTTTTGCTCTGAATCATGTTGCTATGTTAAAGAGGAAGGAAACATGGTTGCATGAAAAGCACATTATTACATAAAATCAAATACATCATGGATTTCATTTTTCTCCTGTTAATATTCATTGAGAGCTGACTCAAATATGCTGAAATACTGGGTGTTACTGAAATGTCAATGTAGCACAGGCAATAGGCCAAGAGTTCACATATTTGAATGCTTCCAGCTAAGGGAGGGAAAACAATTCCAGTTCATACAAAGTTAGGGAGAAGAGTTTCAGCCTAGACCTCAGGCTTGCAGGTTTTCCAGGGCAACATGTAAGAACATTCTGATTTGCAATATGCCACTTGAAGTATGAAGTAATACATTCTATAAAGATTATGCCGCATGCTGTTTCTAAATGTATGAAACATCCCTTATTTATTTGTAGGGGTCTGCAATTTTTTCCCGTTTTTTTCCATGGTTCAGGTATATTGAACTGGAAAAAAAATCAGGTTTCCTGAAAAATCTTGGATCTCAATACCAGTGTGGTATTTGGGATCCAGGATTTTAAGGAAATCCTGAATGTTGTAGGGTTCAATAGACCCGAGAAGAAAGGGGGGGAAATCGCACACCAGAAGCTATGCCGGTGGGGAGCAGTCTATTCCCTGCAGTCACAGCTGATCCTGCAGCCCAGTTTAAACTGATTAATTAGGATCAGCCCAGCTGATCCTGGGCTCACTTCTCATGCAGCCGGGTTTAAACCAGCTGACTTCTCATGAAACCAATGCCAAGCAAAGGTGGAGAGGAGCTCTCAGTTCCTGCCACCTTGACAGATCATCGGATGACTTGTCTTGTAGCTCAGTTTAAGCCCAGATGAGGCAGGTCTTCTGCAACCTCTTTAAAGTTTAAAAGGACTGCAGAAGCCTGACAAAGAGCTGAGAGGCAGGGGCAATTTGCTCCTGCCTCTTGCTGTTTTCAGATCTATCAGTAATTCCTGAATATATCTTGGATTTTCTCAGGATTTTTTCCTGGTTTTCTTGAGAAAACCCAGATACATTTGTGATGCTGAAATATACCTGAAAAATACTGATAATGCTGACCTAGTTAGACAGAACAATGGTCTGACTTGATATTCAGAAACTAAAATTCATATTTTCCATAACTGTCTTTAAAACCAAAGCTAGACAAAAAAAATCAATAATCCAAATCAGTCAAAAACAGAAAACACATCACAACAGATGAAACCAGGGCTTTTTGTCTGGGGAACATGCCGGAACAGAGTTCTGGGACCTCTTTGACAAAATTGTTTTAGAAGTGTTTAAAAGTTCATGAATTTTCAGTATACAGACTGAAAACTTCATTTCCCTCTTGAGAGTTCCAGCACCTGTCCCCCCCCCCCAAAAAGCCCTGGGTAAAACAAAAATCTGTTAACAATAGTTTTATAAACAAAAGTTTTCTCTTGATGATGCCTGGAAGAAGGTGAACATGCGTGGGGAGGACTTTACACAATTGGGGTGCCACTACAGAAAATGTTCTGTGCCTTGTTATCCACATAATGTCTGAAGCTAAGTCCACTCAAAGCCAGGTCTCAAGTTATTATTTTAAATTATGAGCAGGTTTATACTGGAGAAGATGCTTGTTCAGATATCCAGATCCCAGATCATTTAAGGATTTACAGGTCGACGCCAGCCCTTTTAATCACACCCAGAACAAACCAGAAACTAGTAAAGTTCTTTCAGCAGTAGCAAGATATAATCAACAGAGACTGCATTCCTGGAAACATTTCCATGAGAAAAAGCCCAATAGAATAAAAATCAGACTTACTTCCAATTAGACCTGCTTAAACTTCTCCCATAGTGGTGATAATTTGGCCAGGATCTTCTGAGCCAGTTGCAGTTTCAAGGCTCTTACGGTGAATTTGTTAGGCACTCTACATAATGCAGCAGTCACAAGATAGTTATCCCTGTGGCTTCTACTGTGCTATTGACATAGTTCCTGAAGAGAAAGTAGCCGATCTCCAGGAAGACCTGCTTCTGTCAGACATAACAGTGGATGGTAGATGTGTCTGGGGCATGCCTAAGGCTTTTAAGATGCCGAAATGGGAATTTTTTTTTGTTCATATTGCCAGATTGTATCTGACTGGCGCAGCAATTACAGGACAGGGGAAGCCTTCTGACAGCTGCTGTGATCCAAACCTTCACAACCAGCCTGTCAGCTATAAAAGGATAATATTGAAAGAATGCCAAAAGCTTTCAAAGAGGAACTCTAAGGGGGCTGAAAACTTAGTTACCCTTTAGGGAAGGGGGGGGGAAATAGCCCAAAGCCAATCAAAATGGCACCCGTTGTTTCAGAAGAGTCCTTCAAATGATTGTGCGAAGTGAGTTCAGGAGATGAATTTGAAAATCCACTGCTGTCTCCCTTGTTTGCATTATGTGTTTTGGCCAATTTTTTTTTTAAAATCTGAATGAGTTTGGCTTGGCAAGTCCCTTTTTTATTACACTCGCTTTAAACAAATTAAATTTAATGAGTTTTTTAAAGGTCAGGTGCATGGAGGGAGTGTTTACTGCTACAGTACAATGTGAGAAGGCTGAAAAATATCATCTATAATGAACCCTGTCAAAAGACTTTTTTGACCACATTGCATTAGTTAGGAGAAAATCCCTTTTCATACTGTGCTTTTCTCTCTAATCCCTATTTGAACGGTGAATTTCACTAGCTGGGTAAAAGTTGAAGGCAGGTGTGCTAGTTGCCTGCTCCTTTTAAGATCTGCTTTGTACAGAAATGTTTAATAAATGCTACAGAAAACAAAGACTGAAATGCATCATGAATACAATCACCTGGTTATCTTTGGCTGTGATCATATGCACAATTAGACCTGTCATAGGTGCGAATGCCAGGTGGATTTAAAAGGTGCGATCAGACAACAACATCTGGGAAGCGCCCCGCAGCCATCGGCAACCCATTCTGCTCTGCCGCAGAAGCGGAGTTAAAAGACACCAGGGAAAATCCAGTAGTAGACAGGTTGCAAAGGGCCATGGACGGACTTTCCTATGTTTGAGGGAACGGTGGCGCAGGTGGTTAAACGCCTGCATGTAACATCCACAAACAGCTGCTACAGCTGTTCGATTCCCGCCGCGGCCAGAGTGAGCACCTGGCCCCAGTCCCAGCTCCCGCTAACCCAGCGGTTCGAAAGCACGATGTAACATCAAAAATGTGTGAGTAGATCAATGGGTACCTACCTTAGATGGTAGGGGGCACCCTCCCCCCGTCGAAGGGGTCTGTGGAGTGGCGACGACGAGCAGTGAGGCGGCGAGCGGCAGACGGAGAGCAGCAGAAAAATGGCGACTGAGGCGCAACATCTACGAGGGTCCGGACGTTGGTGGAAGGCGGAGCCAGGAAGACGCTGGGAGCATGGAAGGCGCAGGCGCGGCGGGGCCTCAATGTACGGAGCCGGAATCGCACCAGAAGCGCGCCGCGAGCGCCTGAGAGGCCCGCTGAAACCGCCACTGGAAAGATCACGGATAGAAGGAGAAAAAGCTAGAAGAAGCCGAGCCAATGAGCCGTTCCAGAAGGAAGAAGATCGAATAACGTCCCTCCACTGGGTGCTGTTAGGACAGTCCCCACCCCAGTATATATATGTGGCCATAGGTAAGGGATAACGGTTAACTGTAAGCCGCTCAGAGACCCCCTGGGGGGTTCGAGCGGGGTAGCAAGTTAGAAATAAATAAATAAATAAATAAATTGATCGCTCCAGCGTGCTCTCATGGCGTCTGGATGGTCTGATCAAGCCATCTCGACTCCATGCCATTGGTTTTTTTTCTCCTTCTCAGTATGTGCATCATCGCAAACTCCATAGGGAGCCCTCAGTGCGGACATGCAATTCATTGATTCTTTGTTTAAGCACATCAGAAACAAACAGTAAACAACAACAACAACTCACCTGTGTTTGCATCTGATCACGCAGTGGTGGGCTGTGCACACAGCTTCCAAGGATTGTGTGATCGCACAACTGCAGGTCAAATTCCTCCGGAGGAAATAGCCTCTCTTCCCCTCCACTTCATCTGGCTCATGTGACCGCAACCTTTCATCTTGTAATGATAGAACTCCTTTGGGCTTTATGACAAAGAAGGACAAAAAAGCAAGAATAAATTGAATAAAGAAAACAAGTAACGAAGGAGCCATATACAACAGATTCTGCATGCGTTACTTTTAGTAACAGGAACTCTATAGGCATAAATGGCAATTAAACCAGAACCATCCTTGTTTAGTTCAGCTTCCAGATGGGTTGTGTAAGGCCCAATGACAAGTTTTCCAGCTTGCACCTGAGCACCTGCCTGAAACGACACTTTGCAAATGATGTCAGTTGGCAAGGAACAAATGTACTGGCAACATTGGTTAGTCCCAAAAAAATGCAGCAACTGATTGATGATTGGAATAAATCACTTGCATTATAGCTCTCAAATCTGGACCATCTGCAGTAGCTCCCAGCTGCCTTTTGGGCCCAACAAAGTGCTGGTTTTTACCTTCAAAGTTCTAAATGTTCTAGGACCAAGATGTCTCAGGGAATACAGCCTTCCACCATCTAAAGTACAGCAGGCACACATACATTTATGCATCACCCATCTTGGAAATCAAGGCAACTTACATAAGACAGCTGGGAAGTCTCCTATTGGGGCAATGATCAGAGCCAGACCTGCTTAGTTTCAGCAAGGTTTCTGTATCGTGTGTAGTCCAGCTATTCTGATTACACAGGACAGTGTCTTCTCTGTAGTGGAACCAAGACTATGTAACTCCTTGGTTTTCTTCCTCACTGATGGTTTTCCTGCACAAACTTAAAACCATCTGTTCCAGAGAGTCTTTAATGTGTGGTGTTGCAGCTATCTGTGTGTCTTTAATTTTATCTGTCTTTTCACCGTGAGTTGATTTTAGATTGACTACATCAGATTAAACTAACATAATTTATTGTAACTTTCTTTATGAATCTGCTCAGACAAAACTGTGGGAGTGCAGATCTCATAATTTTCATAACCACACTGAAACTGTGTTTGCATCTCCCAAAATCCTATAGTTTTGTATATGCAGGGACCCTAAATTGAGCTTGAAGTTTTACTCAGTTGAAGCTTAGGAATGTGTAGGCCAGGGGTGTCAAACATAAGGCCCGGGGGCCAGAACCAGCCCTTCTAGGACTCTTACCCGGCCAGCAAGCAACTGATATGAGGGAAAGAAGGCAGGAGGATGCTGTGGGGGGGGGTCAAGCAGGCTCATGTGATAAGGTGTATGTGCAGTTGAAGCTGTCAAGAAATAGAAAGGAAATTGTTAGGGTGTGGGGCTAAGAGGCTAAGTTAAAATAGCATGGGGGGGGATGGAAGAAAGAGGAGGTGTGGTGTTTTCCCCCTCCCACCTCCTCTGACCACAGCTTAGAGAGGATTGGAGAAGCTGCTACATCTCCTAAAAGTATTATATATACAAAAAGTAACTAATTGGTATGGAAGTATAAGAATCCTCCCTTTTATGGTATCCCTTGGGGAAAAACTCATCTTGCATATAATTAAGTATATTTCTTGGGACTCTTGTGGGTTCCTCAGTAAATCAATTGCTTTCACTGCTAGGAATCAATTGCTTTTGTTTGTAGTTTGAATTAAAAAAAGATTGTTAGTTGGGTTTGCCTGTGTCCTTTAGAAACTTTATATCTCCTGTACCTGGCATTACATTTTATGGCCACATGGCCCGGCCCAATGAAGTAGCATTTATGTAAGATTTGGACCTCATAATAAATGAGTTCAACACCCCTGGTGTAGGCCATTCTCCTCTAAAGAGTTTTTGCTCATATTATTGGAATGCTTTTTGCCTCAACTTTTTATATATATTTTTAAGCAAAAACTTCTAAACCCTCTTTAGAATTTCCCTTTAGAGAAAATTTGGTGGCAATTCTTGGTCACCTAGCTTGGGGTTCCCCAACCTTTTTGAGCCTGTAGGACCCTTTGGCATTCTAAAACAGGGTGGTGGTCACAACCACAAAATGGCTGCCAGAAGAGGCAGAGCCAACCACAAAACATCAGGGAGTGAGGTTATGCATAATTCTAATAGTAATGCTTTAACTTTTCAGGCAGAGTGTCTGTGTAACAGGCCTTTTTAAATGAACATATTGTTGAAAAATATTTTCTTGCTTACATACAACTCATTATTTACTTATTTATTTATTTGATTTATAGCCCACCCTCCTCTGTACAACAGGGCTCAGAGTAGGTAACAACAGTATTCATAAATTAAAACTATTAAAACAACTCTTACATTAACACATACAAGAGAAGCACAGCATAGCTGACCTTCAGTCACACAGTAAAGATCCTTGGGCTGTGGTGACAATTGCTGCCAAAGCATTTTTTAAAAAATCTGCACAACCAACCAAATCTCCAGTGGCCAATCAGATGTTCCCACTGGGCAAAAGTCCCACCTGGCTCCACCCACTTTCTGGAAATACTTGGTGAGCACCAGGAAAGGTGTTAGTAGGCACCATGGCATCCATGGGGCACCATGTTAGGGATCTCTGACCTAGCTCAAAATTCTGTCTTCTGATCACAACCAATAAAAAGTAACTCCAGTATTTTGAGTTTGCTGACTGATTACAGTGAATGGGTTTCTCACTATGATTTGGCCTAAAGTGGGGGCTTTCTTCAATTTCTGGAGCATCTCCTCTGTTGTGGAGATGGTATTTCAGTGCAGAAAGCATTCCTCTAGTGTTAGTTGCTCTCTGCTCCTTACAAGATACTGAGCAGAATGACCCTAGCACTGGAAGTCCACAATGGAACACTGCCCCTGCAGTGGAGGACAGTGCAGAAGGTTAGGATCCAGATCTGTATGTTTAAATAATATTATTGTAAGCTGCATCAAGTATTTTAATGAAAATAACCAGGTACAAAATGAGACATAGAGTGACCTTATCTGAGGGGGGAAAAGATTAAGGAATGGAGGTAACAGGAGGATAAGAAAGTCACGCTGGGTGACCAACCTTAGGAAGTCAGTTCAGTAAGGAAAAACCATTCGAGTCAGAATGCTAGCAATAGGCTCTATTATTGAACAATGAGTAAATATCCTGTGGTTTGAACCAGGATACCATATGCTTAAGCCAGACCCTCAAAGGACCACTGATGTTGCTATCCATATGCTCCATACTGAATTTTATTTAGTATTCTGAATGGCTACTGTGAGCAGGATAGTTACAGGGTTGGTTGTTAATGTATTTTAAGTGAATCAGACTTTGTACCCTTGCTGCTTCCAAATATGCTGTTTTAAAAAGGGTTCAACATCTACAAACCAGAGCCTTTCATTCCCTTCACTCAAAACCACAGAACGCTGTCCTTCACATGAAGAGAACATTATTTCTCTCTTTTTTTATCATTCAGAGTCACCACTCTGCTTCCTTCTCCCTCAGAGACACTTCTTTCATCATGTTAAAAACAACTCTCTGTACTGCCTGCAGGTATTAACAGCTTTCCACACAGCTTGAGACTTGAACAGGGCACTGTGTTGATTTCTAACACTTTTTTCTGACCTTAGAGCTTCTTCATCCATTTTAATTTTAATAGCATTACACCACCTGTCCAAGAACAAAACAGGATCCTTGTTTATTTGCATATGATAATTTGTGTACTAATTTAGTGCCTGCCCAGTGGGTAGACAGTTGGCTCGATCAATCACAATTTCTATAGGTCTGCTTCAGATTGTCCACTAATCAGACTAAAAATGGGGGAGAAAGTGTGATAAAAATTCTTCCAAACCTACCCAGAAATACACAACTATACTATTTATCAGTGTAATTTATGGTCATACTACATGAGTGATCTGGGATGAATTGATTTCATAAAGTACTTTTCAATCATGAATTGGAACTGTGGTACTTGGGAGGGAGGGGTTAACTCCTTCCACTTTGTCTTACCAATAGAAATTGAGTACCCTAAACTAATGCTACCCTCTATATAGGGCACAATTTATTTATTTATTTGTCTTCTTTCCCGATCAAGGCTAATAGCAAATTGGGGTTGTGATTGGGTCCCTCCTGTTTTTTAAGATTAAAAAAATACACTGGGGTATCCAATCACAGATTTCCCATCTTATGAATACTTTGATCCTTTCTCACAAATGGAGATTACATATCATGTAAGTATCACAGTGGCTCAGTGGTTAACTTAAGTCACTGAACTGCAGACCAGAAGGTCTGTAGTTCGGCAGTTCGATACCCCAGTGCCACGTGACAGAGTGAGCTCCTGTCTCTGGCCCCAGCTCCTGCCAACCTAGCAGTTCGAAAGCAAGAAATTGCAAGTAGATAAATAGGTACTGCTTCGGTGGGAAGGTAACAGCATTCCATGCGCCTCGGCGTTTAGTCAGTCAGTTAGTTAGTTTATTATTGTGGTCTTGAGACCAACGTACAGAGTAAGCATAAATTGGTGTTTAGTCATGCTAGCCACATGACCACGGAAACATCTTTGGACAGCACTGGCTCTTTGGCTGGGAAACAGAGATGAGCACCACCCCCTAGAGTCAGATTTGACTAGCTTTCGAGCAAGGGAAACCTTTACCTTTACCTAAGTATCACAGAGCACATCCAAAACAAATGTGTTGCTATCACCCATCAAATAGTGACAGCGGAATATTTAAAGGGGACAGCATGAAAATAATCTACTAAAATGCCTGACATTGTATATTAATATATAATATAAATATACTAAAATGACAAGGAAAGTATCCTAGTATTTACAGTTGCATAAATGGTCTATTTTTATTTTCAGCCAATGCAAACAATTGAGTAATTTCAGAATATTCACATTTATACTGCTATAGCCATCCCCTAAGATTTTTATTTTCCTGCTCCAAAGCAAAATGTGTCTGTTGAAGTTATTGCATATGTAGTGTATTTAACACCACATACTACTGATACAAAGGAATGTAAACTATGAAATACACAGAGCTGTCCTTTTAAATTTGAGGGTCATCTTCTACTTGGAAGAAGCATTTAGAGTATCTAACACTTTTAAAATATTTTCAGACACCATCTGCTAAGATTCAAAAGCTTAAAAGTGGTGCATTTCCATTGTGTTAGAAAGGGTTGGTTTTATATTTCAGATGGATCTGGCAGAAGCCGCATCAGGGCCCTGCGGGACCTCTTACAGTTCCGCAGGGCCTGTAAAACGGAGCTCTTCCACCAGGCTTTCGCTTAGGGGCCGCCACTGATTAATGTGCCCTGGAACATCTTCCGGCCTGAAATCTAGAACATCTTCTGGCCTGAGACCTCGCTGGATGCTACCCCTATCATTGGATGTGATTTAGACTATCGCCATCATCTGTCGGCTTTATTTGTTAACTGTTGCTGTTTTAATTTGGTATTGTATTTATTGTTTTAACTCTGTATTGTTTATGTTGTTTTAACTTTGTTAGCCGCCTTGAGCCAGCGTGTCCGGCGAGGCGGGATACAAATAGAAGCAATAAATAATAAATAAATAATAAATAAACAAAAGTGGTCAGGTGGATAAGGACTAACAATATGAAAATGAATATAAAGAAGGTGTAAGAGAGTTGACGGTGGTTAAGACTTCTTGGCTGAGGAGCGTAATCTGTTATTATATCACCCTCGGGGATCAGCTATTCATATGGGGATGCTCCTAGATTAAGACAACTTCACAGGTTGCTTTTCTCTCCAGAAGGGCTTTCTATCAGATTTATGGAGACTGAAGCAGATCCTGAAAAATAAAGCCCAAGAAATTGTCATTTGAGTCTTTATAACCTTCTGGTTGATTACGCATGTTTGACTTTACATAGAACTTTCCTTTGAAATGTGCACAGTAACTGTAGCTAGCTCATAATGGTGGTACTCATGTGTTAACTGGTAAAAGGAGACATACTAATTTCATCCTGTACATTTGAGATATTGCTTATTGCTAGTGATGCTACCAAATTTCATCTTCACAACAGGAATTGCCCAAATTCTGGAAGAATTTGGAAGAAAGAATTTGGAAGAAAAATTCTGGAAGAAAGCTAGTCTGTTACATCACTACACCATGTTGGCACAGACTGTCCCCAAATTTTGGAGTTCCAAATCATCTGCTCATTTTCAAAGTAGACCCTAAACAGGCAGAAGTTCAGCCCTGGTTTGAAGGACTTCAAATGTTTTGTAAACCCACCAGGCAGGAAGAAATGTCAGATAGTGTAGGATCTGATGCTCAAGCCCGGGCCTTCCTTGTAATTGAAGGGGAAGGGAAGCAAAGAGTAGGAAGGTGTTACCAAACTATTTTGCAGTATTGAGCAGAGAGACCTAGATAGGTACCTATCTGGTGATTTCACTAGAGACTATTCTCTCACTCATAAAGAGGCCATGAAATGTCAATCATTGGCTCCTGAAGCCAGAACAATTGTCTTTCCCTGGGTGGTGCCCTCAGAATGGCTGGGACAACCCCCCAATCTTTTCCTTCCATTTAATGACTATGACTCAATATACCCTAAAACCTTTCATCAGACCCACTCCCATTCTGTTCAATTTCTCAACGCTGGGGAGATTTTAAATTCTTCCCGTGCTCTATTTCTGTCATTAAAGTGGAAGCCTTGCTGATGCATCATTATTAAAAATGAAACATTACTCGATTTCATTTCAAACTATATTTACGGCCCAGCTAAATGAAAGCAAACATCAGCATGGAGCAGGTATGCATCACCAGAGACTAAACTAAAATGCTTCTGACATAGTAGCCTGCAATCAAATCAAATCAGAGGCGATTTTATAACCTAATAAGGTTCCACTAGGTGGTCAAGGTGATGAATTGCCTTCACGCTGGCTTTTTCCAGACAAAGCAACACACTCAAAATGAGCACATAAAAGGCTGAAAGTGCCTGATCTTGATTATGAATGAATTTAATACAGGAGGCAACTAATATTCTACAGCTTGTTACCATTCCTATAAATAGCTACAGCTCCTATTTGAGAACGCTGCAAAATCCCACCCACCCCCCAAGTGGCCAGCTTTTCCGTGGATGTGACATAACTTTTCGGTAGGTTTACAGAAAACGGAACACTTCCAGCAAATGTTAGTCTAATTATCCACATTCACAGATACCACACAGCTCTTGTGCATGCCCTTGGCTATCCACATTCCTGAAGCCTTGACTTAAGAGCCAAGCAATATGCATTCAGGGAAGAGAACATGCAGTCCTCAAAAGATACTGAAGCAAAACCAGGGCTATTTTTGGGCAGGAAAGCACAGAAACGGAGTTCCGTCTGGCTCCCAAGTTGGCCACACCTGGCAGGAACTCATTAGCATAATAGGCCACACCCAACAGCAGAAACTCATTAGAATTGGCTACATTAGGGGCGTGTGGCCTAACATGCAAAGGAGTTCCTGCTACAAAAAAAGCCCTGGGTTTTGACCACAAAACAAGGTAAACAGAATAAAAAGCAAAAGTTGGGTGTGGCTGGATGAGCACACTTCTGGTAACATGGGAATGCGGCTTAATATGCTAATGAGCGCTACAGTCAGGGGTGTGGCCTAATATGCTAATGAGTTTCTGCTTCTGGTTGTGGCCTATTATGCTAATGAGTTCCTGCTGGACTTTTTCTACAAAAAAAGCCCTGAGCAAAACAATTTGAGCATCAGTAGGATCTCCAGGAATAACTTTTAGCTAATTTCCTCTTTAAATCTAGTGTGATGTGGTTCATGGGGTCGCAAAGAGTCAGACTCGACTGTGCGACTGAACAACAAAGAGAAATATTCCATATATTTCCTAGACAATTTATTAAATTATCCAAACAGCCTTATAGTTGAGATTCTACCCCCCAGTACTCAGCCTAAAACTTTGCTTCATTTTGACCCCATAGTTTCTTGTGCTTCTCTCAGTTATCGCCCAAGTCAGTAGCTGCACCACTTCTCTTTATATAATTTTTTAAAAACTTAGAATAACCTTAAGTGGTATAATAACTTAGAGGAACTGGAGGCTTATATTTCACCAACTTGCCTCAGTCAATAACAACTCCTTAAGTGTCTGAGAAGGTTTTTAACTTGCCAACACTGCAATAAGTAGTATGTGTTGCATGACACTTCATTATCACATGAGAGAAATCGGAGTATTTCCAATGGCTCCAAAGAGATTGAATCAGTTGGACTAATTCTTCTCAGCTCTTTCTAGGATTCATGTTGTGTGTTTGAAACTTATTATGGTCTACTTCAGGGGTGGTTTGGGCATTAAGGCAACTGGGAAAAGCCTTGGCACCTCCTGCCCACCCACAGGGCTGCTGCAGAC
>NW_015164188.1:542414-549712 GCF_001447785.1 Gekko japonicus
TGCTTTGCATGAGGTGGGCAAACAGGAGCTGGCCCTATTGCAAACTGATGGGTGGAAGCCGCTGCACCTGTTGCAAGCTGGCGGCCACCTTGTATGAGGCAGGTACAAGTCACTACCACAAGTTGGCAGTCTCTTCCCTGCACAAGGCAAGCCAGCAGCCCTCATCTTGTGCAAGACAGGCAGGAGCTTCCATGATCTTGCACTTCCTCTCCCCCCCCTCTTTTGTGGGCGGGTTGGGGTACAGGGCCCTTTTCCAGGTCTGTTTTGACTTCCCTGATCTATGTTGGTCTTCCAAGCTTTTCCCCCCCTGATCTAGACATAGGGATTATCAGTCTTGTGGTTAATTTCCTGTGTAGCACATTAACTCACTGTCTGAGTCTGGACCATCACACAGTGAGTTTCCAACCTCGTATCCACAATAATGGTGGTCCCCTTTTGGGGTGGAAAAACTCACAATGGGGTAGAATTTCTTTCTGTGTCCTTATGGCTGGGTGCATACTTACAGGATATGTTTTGTGCATGCGTTATGTGCTGTCAAGTTGCTTCCGACATGGCGACCCTATGAATTAATAACCTCCAAAACATCCTATTGTTAACAGCGTAGCTCTGGTCTTGCAAAATGAAGGGCATGGCTTCCTTTACTGAGTCAAGGATATGTATTAGCATTGATTTACGATTGCACAATTGTTTCATTTTGGGCTGTTCTTAATTGTATCTTTATTTTTTAATTCATGCAAACTACCATATATCAATCTGATGGGAAAGCAGGGGGTTTGATTCTGCCTAAAATCTCCATGAATGCAAAGAGAGGGATACAATTTTGCCAGTGTCCCTCTCCCAAACCTTTAACTCATCCCTACACATCCCCCAGGAGCAGATTTGGGGTGGGGCATCGTTGGCTATAGCAGGAGGGCAAAGGTAGGTAAGTCATGCTTCTCTGTATGTAAATCTTTCCATCTGTGAAAATTGTAGGCAGGATATAAGACAGATATAGAGTCTAAACGCTGTCAATTGAATAAACAATATATAATTCTAACCCCGACTTGCATCAAAGTTGAGAACAACAGTAGCAGGGAGGCTTTTTACACTGTGGATAAATATGCAAGAAAGAAAAACTTATCCATTGGTGCCTTAGTCCCGCTCTCATTAAATATGAAGATATGATCCTGAAGGGCCAACTCCTAAGGCCAAGTTCATGCATGTGTACATGTAATGCATTCATATAGAAGTCAGTTCCACTGCATTCAGTGGGACTTGCCCCGTAAAAAGAATTAGGATTCTACACTTACTTGGGAGTAAGTCCCATTCAATTCACTAGAATTTAAAGGTAAAGGTAAAGGTTCCCTTGCTTAAAAGCCAGTCGAGTCCGACTCTAGGGTTGCGGTCAGGGGTCATTTCGTAGAAAAAGAGCTAGGGGAACTCATTAGCATAACCCATTAGCATATGCCACACCCCCTGACATCAGGGGCCCGGCGGTGGACCTGCAAGGCCAGCGGGAGTGCAAGGAAGCCCCGCGAAAAAAATGCGCATGGGGCGGTGCTTCGTCATGTGCCCCGCCCCCCTGCACCTCACCCGGGGGAACTGCGTTCCCCCCCGAAATGACCTCTGGTTGCGGTGCTCATCTCCGTTTCAGAGCCGAAGAGCCAATGGACTGGGTTGCAGATGAGGTAGGAGAGCTGAGATTTTTTAGAAATGACCAATGCAGTTTCACTGCACACTAATGCACAGTCAGACACAGAACCTGCTTCTTGGAAGGTGCTTTTCCATGATGCAATCTCTGGCAGAAAGGTTGCCAGCCTCCAGGTGGGAGCTGGAGTTCTCCTGGAATGACAGCTGATTGCCACACTACAGAAATCAGTTCCCCTGGATGAAACAGTGTCTTCAAAGGGTAGACTACATGGCATCACATCCCTGCCGATCTCCCTACCCAAACTCTTCCCTTCCCAGGCTCTGCCCCAAATATCCAGGAATTTCTAAACCTGGAGTTTGCAACTCTGCCAGCAGACACATGGGAACTATGACTGGCAGGACTACTCTTGCACAGGCCTCTCCCATATGGTTGACCTCGCCTATCTGGCTGTGCCATTCCTGGGTAGTCCCCAACAGTGTGACAACGTGTCACAGAAAAGCAGCTTCCACATTAGTGGTGGCTGTGTCTGAACACTGTGGAGGGGCTGTGGCTCAGTGGAGGAACCTCTGTTTTGCATGCAAAAGGTCCCACATTCCATCCCCAGCACCACCACCACCCCCAGCCTCACCAGGCAGTTGGTGATGTGTACAAAGACTTCTCCCTGAGACCCAAGGGAGCCACTGCCAGTTCTGAGAAAACAGTACTGACCGTGAGGGGCCGATGTTCTGATTCAGTATATTGCAGCTTCGTGTGTGTTCATGTACGGATATTCTTTAAGAAGTTCTGGCCACAATTAAAAAAATATTTTCCATTCATGGATAATAGGAAAGAGCCCCCACCAATTTATTGAGCCTGACTACGCTTCCAGATACTGCCATGCCTTACTATTGAGTCTTCATTTTTAATTGTGCAGTGGTACAAACAATAGTTAAGGTAGCTGCTCAAGCCGCAGCAGAATGAAAAAAGAGTCTTCAGTCAAGGCACAGAGGTAGATTTATGGAAGTGCGGTGAAACTGAATAAATTGGGAAGGGCTCTTTCTTATCTGCTCTTGAATATTGTTGGGGTTGGCATCTTTCTTGCTTTCTTCACAGGCAACCAGGAATTTTGGTAGTGTCTTCATGCATATCACATTGCCTTATTGGACATTTTCCGTCTCAGCCTGGTTGTTTTCCCTCCCCCACCCCCCAATATGAAAATAATAGTTTCTGTCCTTTTACTTAACACTTGAATATTCTCGTTTCTGAAATGGAAGGATTGTCCCTGCTGGGCAGATCTCCCGTGATTAATGCCTCAATTGATTCACCTTCCTTCCTCACCCACAGAGATATGTACCATTTGGTAGACTCTGACATTTCAAAGGAGCAGCTAGATTAGCCATTAGATAGAAATCCTCTAAAGGTTGGATATCCTTAAAAGGGGAGGGGGTGACTCTGAAACAGCAAGGCTCTGCCTCTTAGTTGCTCTGCCTCTCCGAAGCCATTTGCTAAGAAACAAGAGAGAGAAAATATCAAACTGTTCAGGCTCCTTAAGTTGGATTTCAGTGCTGAACTTATATAACTAGTTATTGTTGAAAGTATGTCTGTCAAGCGTTGTTCTCCTGTCAGATTTGGATCCCAGGTATGACCATGTGGCCTTCTCTTGATGGCTTGAAAAATCTGATGTGGTGAGAATCTGATTGAAGAATGTTCCAAAGAAAACCAATTGCTCTGGGAATCTTTTTTCATTTGTCCCTCATTTCTTCCAGCACTTGCTGTATTCTTTGGAGACCTCTTTTTTTCTTCCTCGTTGCCTTTGATACATTTCCCCTTTCAACAATCTTTCTACAGCTCTTAGCTTCTAATGAAATTACTCATCACAAGCAGGTCTAGAATCAGCGTTTGAACATGAACAGTGTTCAGAATTGCAAGACTGGATAGGCTCAACAGAACTTGTGCTTTGTACTATTAAGGTCTGGAAATTCTCCTGGCGCCAGAACAGGGTTGTCAGATTCTTATTTTTTTTAATGCTGCAGTAAGCTTGAAGGACTTGAAAGAACAGGGTGGTGGTGGAATTCAGTACAACAAAGAAAGGATATCACTGTGATCAGTTTCCTTATGTACAAACTATATCTAGGGTGACTGCTTATGTTGTTGTCCCATATGCAAAAGAATCCAACATATTTTCACACCCATGAGGACCGGATCCTTTTATTTTTAATCAAAAGAGATGAACTTTTGAAAAGTTTATACCAACATCTGTTCTAGAATGATGTGGTCAAGAATACTCTCACAGATAATAGATACAGCCATACTTTACCTTTTCCTTCACTCAGTAGCCTCCAAGCTTAACGGAACATCAATCAGACTTCACAAAGATGAGCGCTTTTGCTTCAGTGAAGAAACAGCTGCTGCAGTCTCCCTTTTGGAAAGTCTCTTGTGAAAAATGGCCCCCAGCCTGCCTGATGTCTTCATTGCAGAACTGTGAATTATACAAACAAATCAAAAGAAATCAATAGCTGAGGGGCAGAGCCCATACACTGCATAGACATGGTCCCAGATTCAGTCCTGGACACCTCTAGTTTAAGCACTGCATTGGAAAGCTAGGAAAGGATGCTGCTTGAATCCTCTGGGGGGCATCTGCCAATCAGAGTAGGCACTTCAGAGCTAGCAGGATTACTTGGCTAAGTGGGTATAAGGTTGCTTGTGTCAGTAGCCTTAACTCCTCACGATAGGCATCGATATATAGGATTCCTTTTATCTAAACAACCTTAAAACTGCTCTACTGGGATTTATACATAAACTAAGGAAAGTTTTTTACTGCTTTGAGCTATGAGCTTCATGCTCCCATCTTTCTTCCCTGCATTCAGGCTGAATGAAAGAATGATCAGTGTTCCTCCTGCAGAGAGTGGGATCAGGAACATCTATACCACCAGTGACATGTCCTACTGGCAGCCCTTTTGGAGAAAGGAGTCCATTAGGAAAGGGCTGGTGACGTGTTAGAATGAGGGATGGATCATGGCCCAAAGATGGACAATGTGGTGGTGGGGTGTCAAACTAAATGCAACATTGGAAGGCCCATAAATATGTTTTGACTGAGAGCAGGTAACTCTTATGCTTCATATCAAAAGCCACTAATCAAACCAGTTGCATCGCCGCTTGTTCGCTGCCCTGGGCCGCTTGGGTAGGGCGGGATATAAATCCCAAGTAAATAAATAAATAAATAAATAAATAAAATAAAGTTGTAACTGATGTGATATAGCCATTTTGGTTCGTTTTAGAGCAAGGACGCCTAAAAATATAACATATTAAAAAGCAGACTATTCAAACTGTATTTCTGATCCGTACCAGACACACAGAAAACATGGATGTCATCCAAATAATTATGTTTGTCCATAATTAGATCCTTAAATGTGTATTTAGCTGCAAACAAGGTTTACTTTTTCCTCATGTGATCAATTCCCAGTCTTAAATCCCTCCTCCCAGCTACTATTTGTCTCATTGAGCAAAACATAAAAGTCAATATGTATGCATTCTGTCTGTTTTCTCCAATGGGACAAGTAGCAAATACAGGGGGTGGTTTGTATTGCTGTGCAGCTGCTGCTGCAGTCAAATATATTATGAAGGTCCAATAAAAAACTTCCCAGAATTTTGCCTAATTTGTTCCATAGTTCTTAGGATATATTTATTTTTTAAAAACCCTAATAACAACAACTGCTCTTAAAGTACATGGGCTTTTCATAGTCTAATCTATATATATAAAAGAAAGTCCCCTCACCATAAAATCAACACCCGGGCCAAACCGCTTGACCTAGAAACACAAAATTTGGGGAAAGCACTCCTACTATGACGTAGATGCTCACTAAGAATGGATTTTTAGAAATTCAACCCCTAAGGGGGTTAAAAGGGAAATAATGTGCTCCCCCCATTGCTTCCTATGTGGCTGCTAGGCTGCTGCCTCCTTGCACCCCCCACTCTCTGATTGGTCAGCTGCGGAACTCAGTGTTCTGAGGTTAAAAAAACAGTTACAGGAGACTGCAGAGAGCTAATGACAGTTGAGGAAATCAGGAATGGCCAGCCACCTGTGAGGTGCAGCAATGCTGTTGACCCAGCCTCCCCATGGCTTCAAACATGTCCCCCACCTCCTACACCTGACAGGCAGCAGTCTGTCAGGTGCAGCAGCAGGTGCAGGGTGCTTAAAGCCATCAGGGAACCTGCCCCAGCAGTAATGCCTTAGTGATCATGCTGGCCCAGCCTCCGAATTGCTTGCAATACCCCCCCTCCTACACTGGAGAGGCAGCTGCCTGTCAGGTGTAGGAGAGGGGGTGGGATGCTTACAGCCATCAGAGAGGTTTGCTCAGCAGGATTGCCTTAGCAGTACTGCTAGCCCAGCCTCTCTGATTCCTTTAGACACACTCCCCCCCCTCCAACACCAGACAGGCGTAGGAGCAGAGCCAGGATATTTTAATCCATCAGGGAGGCAATGCTTCTGGGCCAGCCTCCCCAATGGCTTTAGACACACTCCCACTCACCCCTCCTCCACCAAACAGGCAGTTGTCTGTCAGGTGCAGAAGCAGGGGCAGAGCATTGAAAGCCATCGGGGAGGCTGCCCAAACTGGGCCTTAGCAATCCTGCTGGCCCAGCCTCCCCGAAACCTTCAGACACATTACCCCTCCTGCACCTGATAGACAACCACCTGTCAAAGGCTGGAAGGGGTGTGGAGTCCTTAAAGCTGTTGAGGATGCTTGCTCAGTAGGGTTGCCTTTGAGGAGGCTGCTGGCCCAGCCTCCTCAATGCCTTTAAACACAATCCCCACCCTTACACCAGACAGGTATAGGAGCAGGGCCAGGGTACTTTAATGCTATTGCAGAACCTCAAACCACCCAAACTCTGCAATGGCACCAGACTGCAAGTGAAGGCCCTGCACAGGAACATCATTGAGGCCACACTGCTCACTGGCAGTGCTCAGGGAGAGTCGGTGTTCATGCCACACATATCACTCATACCATCAGAAAACCCATTCGAGTTCAAGAGTCTGCAGTTCCCCCTCAAGGTCTGCTTTGCTATGACCATCAACAAGTCCCAAGGCCAGACACTGAAGGTGGCTGGAATTGACTTAACAGATGACTGCTTTTCACATGGACAGTTCTATGTGGCCTGCTCCAGAGTGAGCTCACCAAGTAGCCTGGTGATCCTAGCCTAACACCTGAGGGCAGAACCACCAATGTGGTCTACAGAGAGGTCCTTCAGTAGATTAAAAAAAAAAGTATGTCTCACTTCATTTTTATACTAGTCTTCTCCATTAGAATTCCTACAACAAATGTTACATTTCAAACTTCACATCGTAGTATTATAACTGGATTTATGGAACTTAAATACCTTAGCAAAGCACGGGTATTGGGCTAGTACTGAATATATTCAAGAATGGATCTTATATGGCCCTATATGGCCAGGGACCAGCCTACCTAAGGGACCGCCTTTCCCCACATATGCCCCCAAGAGCACTACGGTCTGGGACTCAGAACTTGTTGGATGTGCCAGATCCCCGGGTTATCAAACTCGCTACAACCAGGAACAGGGCTTTTTCGGTGGCGGCTCCTATCTGGTGGAATGAGCTCCCAGAGGAGATCAGGGCTCTGCGGGACCTAGCACAGTTCCGCAGAGCCTGCAAGACGGAGCTCTTCCGCCAGGC
>NW_015164188.1:549825-566956 GCF_001447785.1 Gekko japonicus
AATAAATAAATAAATAAATAAATAAAATCTTTAAATATTGATGAGAAAACACACATAGATCCAAGACTGAAATCTCAAATAAGGTGCATGGCCTGGGACCTTCAGACAAAGCCCTAGTACATGTGGTCCAACATGGATTCCAAGGATGCTAGACAAGGGGAAAAGGTTGGAAGCAGTAGCAACCTCACCCCTTGCTGAAAACTCATGAGAGGTCTAGGAAGTAACAGTACAAGGACCCAAACTGATTATGGCAGGGCACCAATGGTTGGTTTCCATTCCTGTAAAGCAGGTCACAGAATTTACAGAGAGCCTGAACCTCTAGAGACCCACTCATCAAAAAGGTTTGTGGAACTCTGGAATGAAATCATCAGCTACAGAATGTTTTACCTTCCATTGGGAATGAAAGACAAAGTGATTGCGCTACAAGCTCAGAGCAGCTATAAAAACAAGAGAGATTCCCACTGAGCCTAAAGCGACTGTCAGTTTATGTCTTTATAATAAACCCTGATTCTGCCTCAAGTTGGAACCCCAGCTTCCTCTGGTGTGTTTGAAATCATCCTGCTGTACTGCTCACTGGTGGTACATGAAGACCTCGATATGGACTTAGGCAGAAAAAGGAGACACAAAATCCCCGCTTGCTATAAGTGTGCTAAAGAGACACTTGCTGTGTGGATATAGTGTTTGTCTTGTAATGAGCTGCTGAAAGGTGCATTATTCCCTAGATCTGTGCACACATGTGGAGAACACTTAGCACCTCTGCCAGTAGCTATTATTCATTCCATTTTTACCGTTTACCCTGGGTGCAAGCAATACATAGGAGCAGAATATTTGCTTGGATCCTACAGTTCCAGTCTGTTGGGGCAGCAATAGTTCTTCTGACAGAACAGCCTTTCTGTTTGTGGAGGAGGAGAAAGCGATCTTTGCCAATGTCTCTCCCAGCTGTACTTCGCACCCCCCCTACACATACACACACTGTTCCTAGGGGTCCAATGACTTGCAGGACCACAATTATTTCGGGGGGGAATAGAAAGCTGAAGTGGAAAGGGTAGCAAGAAAGTTGCTTTCTTCAAGCACAACTTCAAGCTACTGTAGCACAGAGTGCATATTCCCCAAGTATTATTTGTGCTGACCCACCAGCTCTCCCTCTCCTGTAGTGGCTGAAGCAAATGAGTGTGGATGACAAGTAAGGAAAGACCCTTCTCTTCTTTGCCTGCCTGCCAGCCAGCCAGCCAATGGGATCTCTTCCCCCCCACCCCGCCCACCCCAGATGTTCCAAAACCCCACCACCCAAAATTTTCTGGGTGAGTTTAGCAAGGTCTTCATTGTCTCCTGCAGTGATCCCAGATGTGATCCATAAGAACCATATTGCCCACCAACAGCTCTGGAAACCTGGTACCCACTTTCTTCTTCCCCAAAGCAAAGGAAAATTTTTGCCTTTCCAGCACCTCACTGGATCAGGAGCTCTATCAAGAACTTGTGCCCTCTTTCTGGTTGCAGGGAACACCCATTCATTAAAAGCTGCTTCTATCATGGGCGGACACTTGCTTTGTCACCTCCCAACATTTTGTGACTGACCCCAGCTGCCATAGCTGTCAGTTTGTGGTCAGCTGCCCCTCACACCAAGGCAGCCATTTTGTGGTGATGCTCACTACCTGTTCTCAAATCTTCAGTAGTATCCACAGGCTCAGCAACATTGGAGACTTCTGCTCTACTTTGACAAGTAGTGGCTCTTCAGGGTCTCAGGTAGAAGTCTGTCACATCACCAAATCCTTTTAACTGAAGATGCCAGTGACTAACCCTGGGATGGTTTTCAGGCAAAGCAGACACTCTACCACTACCTGTTCTCAAATCTTCAGTAGTATCCACAGGCTCAGCAACATTGGAGACTTCTGCTCTACTTTGACAAGTAGTGGCTCTTCAGGGTCCTTTTAACTGAAGATGCCAGTGACTAACCCTGGGATGGTTTTCAGGCAAAGCAGACACTCTACCATAGCCCCTTTCAACTTGGGAGTGAGGCTCATTTCAGTAGGACTAACTTACAAGTAAACATGTATAGGACTAGGCTGCAAAGTAATGAAGCTGACTAATTATTTTATTTATTTTTATTTATTTATACTTTCAATTTGTACCCCGCTCACCCCCGAAGGGCTCTGTGAAACTAGTAGACAGTTGTGTGTTATCAGTGGTGTACTGGTAAATGTTTAACAACCAGCTCTCCCAAAAAAAGGTGTGTGTGTATGTGTATATATTATTATAAATTGTACTGATATAAAGGATGTGTAGTGCACATTTTACAAATAATAATAAAATGTACAATACTGTTTATTGTACATTCTATATAGCCAATTGATTCTCACAGAATACTTCTGTTGATTTTTGCTGAACTCTTGTATCTGTAGCCAATTGATGATTGCAATTCAACCATGATTTGACAAGTGGAGTTGCATCTGAATCAGCTAACTCTTTCTCCCATAAAAATGTATTGTCTTTAAATCTGACGTGTGATCTACTGTTGAACTATTTCTCACCCTCATACAAATTATATTAATTAAACTGAAAACTCTTTCAGCTTCAGCACTGGAGATGCCCTTTTCTGGACAGCACCCCACTCCAATTACTTGTAAGTACAACTTCATGAGACTACCACATAAAAGAGTGGAGGAGAAAAAAAGTACTTTGCCTAGCGCAAAGTTGATATAGGGAGAATACCTGGTCTCTTCCCTTAGAAATAGGAGGGCTTTTCGGCCATTATGGATTTTTTTTTCTCTTGCAAGGTATTGGTACTTCTTAGAACAAAGAGGGAAAATTCTAAATAGGTATTCTAGACATAGCCAGAAATTCATGCTTGTCCAGCAGGAACAGTTAGGCTAAAGTTTTGTGTAAACTCACTTGGGAGGAAGCCTCACTAAATTCTGTGGGACTTACTTTTGAGTAAACAAGCTGAAGAAAGAAATGCAGAGAGATCTACTTTTTCCTCTTTAACATTGATTTGGAAAAACAAGACTAGTCAAAAATAAAAGTGATCACCAAAGGCCTCTCTGCCTGAGAATAAGCACCCTTTGAACAGGCTGGTGCCACACAATCAAATGCCAGGTTTCTGTAGGCCTTCAACGCATTCCCCTTTGGCCTGGTTTGCCTTCAGGGAGCCCATTCTCTCCAGCCAAGATGGAAGGAAGAGCACTGCGAGGATGGGGTGGGTAGCCAGGGAAGGTGGGTGTTCCTGCAGCTAAGGAAGGTCACCATGGAAGGGGTTTGTTTCTGACCCTTCCTGCAGTGAGTAGGAGAATGAGCTGAATGAGCCGTTCAAATTGCTCGCCCTTGGCAGGCACCAGAGCAGGTAGCATGGCACCCAGCCCTGCTTGCACGTGAGCTTGGTGGTGCCAGCAGGGGTGCCTGGAAGGGGCCTTTTACCTGGCTTTCTGCAGCACGTGCAGGGGCACAATTTTGTGTGAAACAGGTGAAAGGTGCGCGCCTCAGTGGGGGAAAGTCTTCAGGAAATCAAGGCTGCGCCAGTCTGTTCATGTGAAATGAAGGCAGAGACTCCAAAGTCAACCTGCCCAGGATGGGATCTGTCTGAATGGGGAAAGGGAGGCATCCTAGAGCTCCTCATGAAGTTTCAACTGGCTTGCAAAATTCCCCAAAATTTAACAATTGGCTCTCGCAAGCTGGTACAAGCCGGCGCCAGCACACCACTGTGTGTAATACACTATTGCTGTATGAACATGGAGTTGAACTGGCTGAAAGCATGGCCATCCCCTCCACCCTTGCAAGTACTCATTCTGTCTAACAGCAAACATCATGGCTGAGTGATTATCACAAGGCAGAAGGCAGCGAAAGGTGTCGATCTGCAGAAAACACCGCATATTCTACCTTCTCAGGGGACTTCTTAGGTATGCAGAAAAAATTGTCTGCAAATTTTAAAAGAATCCCCTCACTTCCCTAATGAGAACTTAGCTTATTATTTTTTGCCCTTGAAATGTTAAGAGCAGTTACACATCAGTTAAAGGGAAACTGTATAGAGGGAAATGGAAAAATTGGCCTACTAAAGCTTATAGGCTATAGAACTAAGAAAGAGGAAGAGGAAGACTTGTTCACATGCTAAATTCCTGGCAGCCATACAAGACATTATAGCTTTGCTAGGGGGGGGGAAGTTGACAATTCTAGGAGTGGTGGTAAAAGTGACATGTATCCAGACCTAAAGAGCCTCTTGCTAAGGGTAAAAGAGGAGAGCACAAATGTTGGCTTGAAACTCAACATCAAATAACCTAAGATCATGGCATCAGGCCCCATCACTCCTTGGCAAACAGAAGGGGCAGTCAGGGAACAGTGACGGACTTCACGTTCCTGGGATTCAAGATCACTGCAGATGGTGACTGCAGCCATGAAATTAAAAGACACCTGCTCCTTGGGAGGAAAGCTATGACAAACCTAGACAGCATAATAAAAAGTAGAGACATCTCCCTGCCAAAAAAAGTCCATATGGTCAAAGCAATAGTATTTGCAGTAGTAATGTATGGCTGCGAGAGTTGGAGCATAAGGAAGGCAAAGCACTGAAGAATAAATTCTTTTGAATTATGGTGCTGGAGAAGACTCCTGAGAGTCCCTCAGACTGCAAGGAGATCAAATCAGTCAATCCTAAAAGAAATCAACCCTGACTGTTTCCTGGAAGGCCAGATACTGAAACTGAAGCTCAAATACTTTGGCCACTAAATGAGAAGGGAGCACTCACTGGAGAGGACCCTGATGCTGGGAAAGATTGAAGGTAAAAGAAGAAGGGGATGGCAAAGGATGAGATGGTTAGACAGTGTCATCGATGCAACGAACATGAAATTGAGCAAACTCTGGAGGACAGCGGAAGACAGGAGGGCCTGGTGTGATCTGGTCCATGGGGACATGAAGATTCAGACTCAACTGTGCGTCTGAACAAAAAAAAAAAGTCTCACTGACTTCAGTACATTTACTCATGTCAATCATGGGATGCTCTGGAATAGTAACTCTGATGCAGAAACAGGAGAGAGGGGTTTGGGGGGGGGATTTGTTACTCAAAAGCAACTCTCTCAGGATTCCCAATCCAGAATGATTACGTGGCCACTTGGATGTACAAGCGGTCATTGACAATGCCAGGGACACTTATGCGCTTATGCACACATCGTTACATGATCAAAAAAAGGAGGTGGAAACAGAAGGGAAGGTTCAGACTTCCATAATGGCTTGACTTCAGAACAAGGGAGTTCAGACAGCCAGAAATGTGGGGTGAAAGTGCTGGCATCTGTAAAGACCAGACTTTCCCCAGTGGCCGATTCAGAATAGGGTGGCAATGACTGGGGAATGGGAGGTAGATGTTGCTGTCTGATCATGCTCTTTAAATCTGGGAAAGAACAGTAACAATATCAGATCAAACTGCTCATGTGACTGCAGCCTCAGTATACTGAAGGTATTTATAGAAATGGATGGTGGTGTTTCTACTGCAGGGTGAGTTTTTGCTCCTCGACTGACATATGTTCACCTGTTCACCCTACTTCTATGCGTCAGGTGGCTTGTCCTGTTTGCATTTGTTTCTTGGAACCATACAATGTTATGTGTTAAAATATTTTGATCGTATTTTTAAAAAGAGATTTTCCTACTTTTTGTATACTTTGAAAACTGCTCCATTAAAGGGGAGGGTAGCTAGTGACTGACACAACAGTCAGCCAATCAGTACTGGGCCAGAAAAGAATCTATTGATGACCTTATATCACTTCTGAAACATGTGGGGGGTTAGAAAGATAAAAATGGAAGTACACATTACTCTTGCTCACAAAATACTTATATGAGTTGCCTATCTTCAGTGATGTTCATACTGTCACTGTTCTGGGCATGCCAACTGGAGGCAAACCTAGAGCAGTGGCAGATGCAGAGTAGCACTTGTCAGCCTCCTTACAGGACATGTAATTTTGCTGTATCTCTCCTTCAGAAATGGTTAATGATCCAATATCACCTGGCAGAAGCACCACAATGATGCAGAGTCTAGGGATTCCAGGACCACACCTATGCTCCCAACCAGCTGTTTGGAGGCAGGGCTTGAGGGGGGAAGTGTGGCTGGAAGTGACATCATTCCCCCTGTAATATTCTAGGAATCTCCCAAACTTTATTTATTTATCATTTGTTGTTGTTTGTATTTATAGCCCAAGCATCCCATGAGTGGGCTCAGGGTGGGTAACATCATAAAACAGTAAAATAAATACAATTAAAAATTTAAACAATTTAAAACAATAATAGACATTAAAATACCATAGAAATTAAAATACCATAGAGATTTGGTCAGTTTTTAGAGCATCACAGGGGCAGGGAGTGCCGTCACATTATCAAAATGTCAGCAGCATTGTTCCCCCTCCCATTTTCCTCCCACTGCTCACAGGAGTGAGGCTGGTCATCAGAGGGCAATGTATAATTATTTTAAAACAATTAGTGAAAGGCATAAAAATAATAAAATCACCCAAGACAACAGGTTCCCGTTATTTACCCTTTGCATGTCCTTCCATTATGGAATCAGCAGGAGGATGTTGCCTGCAGGCATAACTGGGCCAGATCGTCATATGATTTAATTCCAGAGGAAGATTATTTAGGCTGGCTTCAAAATTCCTTTTCCTAGTAATATGATCAAGTTCATATTATTCCCTAACTCACTTGTGAGCTACCCAGTGAATAACTCTAGTTTAGGAAAACAATTGTATTCTGTGGTGGCATTCCAGTATCTTCACTTCAGACAGTAACAGAATAGAAGCAACAAGTAATGGACAATTATGTTCAAAACAAAATCAAGGGAGGAAAGATTTGCAAATATCTTGCTTCATTTTGGAACACAAATAGCTTATCACAACAGAAAGTATTCAAAGGCCATCTTTTACCCTCCCTCCCTAGAGATTTTGGCACTTTTCTTACCTCATATACTCTATAACAGAGAGCTAAAAGAAGAAAACTAAGAGCAAACTGTGGGGAAAAATAACCAGAAGAGATGAGTGATATTTTTCTTTCCATAAAAATGCACAATGATCCAAGTGCTTTGATTATGCTAGAAATGTACTGATCTTTTTTTCCCCCGAGCTGAACCTAAGGCTAATGGAAGATATACTGCACAACCATGCCAAATCTGCATGAAATGTCGACCCTGCACTGTCTACACTAAAGATATCAGCAAATTTAACACTGAGACCCATTATGCATGCACATCTTATTACATTTTCAGAGCAGTAAGCCTTTAATCTTGACTTCGGAATCTGTGCCCGCCTTACGGACCATTCTTTTCTCTCCACTATATTTATTATGCAGTTACAATGGGGGGAAAAAACACTTTTCTAAATTGGGGTGGAACATCACTTGTGTCTTGTGGGGGGTGATGTCCAAAGTTTTTTAAAAAATTACACAATTGTCTTATCGCAGCCGCGCAGTAGCATCTAGCAAGCACCTTCCATTTAAATCCTTGTGGTTCAGCTTTTTGTCATTTTCAGAAAATGTCTGGTCAGTTTCAACATTGGTTTTTCCTCCTTTGCCTGTGTTCCTTTCTTTCTCCAGTGGTTCGGTCAGCGGGACATTCCATACTATTGGGATAAGCTCCGCCCCTTCCTGCAGGGTCGGCTCCAGTCTTTGATTCCTGTGAGGCGGGGCTTATCCTCCTGTGCTTCCCCAGGTCATACACGAGCCCTCACCTCACCTGAAAGTTAAAAGGAAGACCACTTCTCCCACAAAAGAGAACTCAACATGCAAGGTAAACCAAAACTTTATTACACATGCCAGAATAAGCATCGCAACTATATTCAAACAGAACTCACAGATGTTGCCACTCAAAAAACTTTCAACCTTGTCATCAACCAGTGTCCTTCCCATAAATGTCCTGCAACAGGCTCGGAGCTTTTGCCCAGCAGAACTTCTGGTTAGCTATGTAGATCTTTAAAAGGGTTTTGTGATTGCCCCTGCCTCCTGGGGTAGCCATTTTATCACTTGCTCCAGCTACTGTGGCAGCCATTTTGTGGTTGTGTCCACTACCCTGTGTCAGAATTCCAAAGGTGCCTGCAGGATCAAAAAGGTTGGATATCCCTGTTTTAGGAGCTGCAGGAATCTTTGTTGTAATTGACTTTGGTTTTCATATGTTTCTGTGGAGCTTCTCTCACTGGGGATTTGGGGGTAACAGTGTATGTCTTACCCAATGAGCCCAATGTTTTTCCTGCCCCTTTTTGCATTTCCCTCTGTTCTTGCTTGCAGGTCTTGATCACTCTAGAATGTCACAAGAACATTGTATACCATTTACAATGTGGCAGCAGGCATGAGGAAATCTCATAATTATATGCAGCTTGTACTGAACCAGGCATCTCCTAATGTCAGTTTACATTCCTGGAAATTTACAGTGCCAATTTTGAATTCTGCTAAACAATGACATCACAGCTGTATAGCTGCTGCACCTTACAAAATCTTTCTGTCTGTTCTAGCAGCAGTCATTTCACCAGTAGCTGAAAGCTACTACAGGGTATAGTTGCCTTACTAGACAGTGCAAGCCACAGAGAGTTCATTGTACCAGCGCTGGCACATTTGCAGTATCTCTTGATCCTGTGGCAGCCTGGGCCTGTACATGGAAGGCATGTGGTACAGCAATCTTGCTTACACTGAAGTACAAGGATGGTCATTAGCTTCCTAGGATACTATTTAGCTGCCTTAAGTTCTATAATGGAACAAAACCAGGATATTAATAAAATAAACCAGTTGGGGATTGTATCCTTCTGTGGGAGTTCCACATGTTGGTTAGTGAGGCTTTGCTATGCTCTTTCCTCAGAAGTCAGATAAATGCCTGCCCAGGAAACAGTCTTTTCTGTGGTGAAATTACATTTGTTGAGCTTTTTTCCAAGGCACACCCCTGCTGCTCTAACAGCTTTTAACTTCAGGAAAACGAAGACCTTTTTTTTTGATTCAGCAAGGGTCTGGATGAAAAGTGGGAGTTGAAATTTATTTCTAATCGGTGATTCTGGTAACAGAGTTTACCTGTTGCCTTCACCTGTTTTGTTTTTATTACTGTGTAAACTGCCTTATGTATTCTTGTGCTAGGAAAACAGGTTGGACATTTTTAAAATCAATTTTTAAAGTTCACATTTTCACACATTAAAATACACATTTGAACATGGGAAGTGCTATATAAATGCTAAGTATTGATAATAAAACAAGTTTGATCTACCTTATTCTGGAAAATGTGCGACATCCCAAATTGGCTTACATTAAGGATGGAATTAGACTAAAGGATGTGTCCAGTCCTCGTTGGCAGAATGATCTCCTCATCGGTTTCTCACACACCACAGCAATAACATGTTAGGATTTGTAACAGATGGCAGCATTGTATATACACCAGTTCGTGTTTTTTGGCACATTGGGTAATTATTGACTAATGCTCCAGTGTTTGTACTGGCATAAGCCCACTGAAGTTTGAAACAATTCAATGAAGCTTTATTGATAAGCTTTATTGTTTTTATTTCAGAAGGATTTAGGAAAGCCACTGAAATAAGAAAGAACATTATTTCTGTTTAAAACAATAAGCGTTATCCAAAATGAAACACAATTAATGTGCTGTACATTTTCTGCAGTATATAAAAAATTGCATTATCTGTAATTAACTATGGAGCATTTGTGAAAGCTGGGGCAGCCAGAAATCCATTCTAAAACCACAGAAAAATACCCAACCAGAAAAGACAAGGAGTTAAAGATATCAGATATTGCTCTCATGTACGGCAATTAATAAGCAGTACTGAGTTTGGCGATGTCTTAGACTACAAGAAAATATCTCATGAACTTTTATCCTGTTACTTTGTATTAGAGCATTCTACTGAATTTTTATGCTTAGTAGGAATGGTATTTCATTTTTCTACTGTGCCTTTTTATCCCAGGAGCCCTCATCTTGTGAACGCTGAGGAGGTGGAGAGCAAAGGGTTCACCCAGACCATTTCCACAGTATTTATTTAGTCCTCAGAATCCTTGATTTGGGCTACCACGTGTTTGTGCCAGTAGTTCTGCAGTACTGCATTTCCATGTTTCTAATAAGGCTTTGACCTACCAGTTGATTTCCTCAATAAACATGACTGTATTTTTCCTGGCATGTAGCAGCCACTAATATGGCCAATCCCTCCCCCATCTTTTTTTTAAATATTATTTTATTAAACAATTAAGAATATATAAGGTGGATTGTATAAAAAACATAACATAGAAAACAATGCTGAGCTAATGTTGTAGCCAACATATCTACATGTAGCTAATACTTTAAAATGCATGCAGTAGAGCTACGTCCATACCTAAGGATAAAAAGTATTTACAACAGTTGGTATAATTTAACAGTAATAAACCATAGAGAAGAAGAAGAAGAGAAGAGATTGGATTTATACCCTCCCCTTCACTACCCAAAGCTGTCTCAGAGCAGCTTACAAACTCCTTTCCCTTCCCCTCCCCACAACAGACACCCTGGCTGCGGTCACACGGAACATTAGCCACGCTAGAGAGACGGAAGACAGGCGGATTTTCCGGGCGTGATCTCACCGGCACATCTGGGAAGCGTAGCGCTCCCGTGGCTCAACTGAGGCTTCCCGCCAAAGACGCGCGGCAAAAAACTAGTACCTCAGAGGTACTAGTTTCCGGAAACTGCGGGGCAAGGGCGGGCATCTGATTGCGTTTCCGGTGGCATCCGGCGCTCGCCCATGTCCCCTTGCAAAAAAGGTTTTTTTTCCCCAAGTCTCCGTGGATGCGCACAAGCACCCAACGGAGCATGCACATTTTTGGTGTACACGAAAAAAAACCCCAGTTTGCTGTACCGCGCCGCTTCTTTGTTGCATGCAGGATTGTCCTGTGATCAGCACCTCCCTACCCATGGGACCTCCACGGGACCTCCACGGGAGGTCTGATCACTTAACCGTGGGTTAGTTTGCCCCAGGGCAAACAGCCACGCCCCCCCCCCCCCGCATTTTCCTGCCCGTGTGACCGGAGCCCCTGTGAGGTAGGTGGGGCTGAGAGAGCTCTTTACAGAAACTGCTCTTTTTCAATAACAGCTTTTATCAGAACTACGGCATGCCCAAGGTCATCCAGCCAGGTGCAAGTGGAGGAGTGGGGAATCAAATCTGGTTCTCCCAGATTAGAGTCCGCGCACTTAACCACTACACCAAACTGCATGAACTGAAACTATCTATAGTAGAGGATCTTCTAGAGAAGGTAGATATTAGAAAAGGGCGGTATGCAAAAAATAGTAATTACCAGAAATCAGTTTGAGACATAAGTAGTGATTTGGAATCATTATTTGGCTTTGAATATTTCTGAGAAATTTTGTCTAGGATACAATACTCTTTGACTTTTTCTAGACATTCTGAAATAGTTGGTGGTGTTGCGTTTTTCCATTTGCAGGCAATCTCAGCTTTTGCTGCTGCACAAAGCTTATTTTATTTATTTATTTATACCTTCAATTTCTAGACCGCTCATCCTCGAAGGGCTCTGAGCAGTTTACATAGTAGTACAGTTTAATTATCTTACTAGGGCCACAAACAATGGGGGGGGGAGTGATTACCTATCAGGCACCCCGTGGTAGGGTTTCTTGATCGTTGTTTTTCCTGCGGAGGTTCTTTCCAAGTCCTAGGTGGCGGCGTCTCCGGCGCAGATCTCTTTCGCAGCAACTCTTTTTGGGGATGGACTCATCGTGCACAGCAGTGCGTGCTGCAGCAGGCCTCCCTCCTAATTGGCTCCGGCTTGTTACCTCACCCCGCCGCTGTGCTCACCGATCCAATCCCCGTCTGAGCTGCTCGATTCGCTGCCGCTGATGCCGCCGTTGCCGCCGCCATATTTTTTGCCGCCACCACTGCTCCGTTGTTCAACTGCTTGCCGCCATCAACCGAAGGGAAGGAAGGGTGCCCCCCTGCTCTAAGAGCAGGTACCCATTCATCTACTCGCCAATACGGCTTTTGAACCGCTGGGTGGGCGGGAACTGGGACACGGACTGGGAGCTCACCCCGGCCGCGGTGGGGCTCAAACAGCCACCGCAGCTGTTTGGCCAGATGTAATGCAGGCTCTCTTTACTGCCTGTGCCACCGCTCCCTATAGAGCTTAGTTATTAATGGTTTGTGATGACATGGAATTTAACAACCAATCCACGAGTCTAGTAATAGGAAATCAGCTCTGAAAGGGATGGTTTGGTGCAGTAGTTAAGTGCACAGACTCTAATCTGGGAGAACGGGGTTTGATTCCCCACTCCTACACTTGCAGCTGCTGGATGACCTTGGGAAAGCCATAGTCCTGTCTCAGCTGTTCTTGAAAGAGCAGTTTTCGAAAGAGCTCTCTCAGCCCCACCTACTTCACAGGGTGTCTGTTGAAGGGAGGGGAATGGAAAGGAGTTTGTAAGCCACTCTGAGTGAACTGTGGGGTATAAATCCAATCTCCTCCTCCTCCTCCTCTTCTTCCTCTTCTTTTTCTTCGTTATCTTGCATACATGGTTGCAGACTTGCCAGCAGAACCCCTGTAAGAGGGGACAATCCCACCAGCAATGGCTATAATTACCGACACCCCACAGCCTTTCCAAAATGATGAAGAGTAATCAGGAGAGATCTTATTACCCCCCTCCTCTTTTTTTGGTAGTATTGTAATGCAATTGCCCTGTGGAAGCATCTTTTTGATTGGCTATGCATGTTGGCACTGCGAGGCTGTCCATTTAAACTTTAAATGCCTTCCCATGTCAGTATGTGTGCCTTGCTGTTTTATTTTTGTTTGTTTTAAAAAAAACTCCCTGGCCTTTGAATGGCAGAATGACAAAAATAAAACACCCGCAAAAATACACAACCAGGATCACAGCACACAAAGGCACACACACCAGTGCTCCTGAAATTGTGATTAGAACACTGATAAAACATTTCAGAAAGGCAAGGCATCTTAAAAAAAAAAACTTCCATCAACCTTCCCCCCTCCCACACACACACACACACCATAGCACCGATTTACCAAGAAAATGGCTCAGCAGCAAAGCAGGCTCATCTTAACATTTTAACAACGCAATAATGCAATAAAAATTTTTTTTAGAAAAGTTAAAAGTGGGCAGTGACGCAAATGAGGTAGGTGGGCCAGGCACAAAAAGGGTAACCCACAAATTGCAGTGGGAGGGAACCTTCGCAGGGAGGAGAAATTCCCCACTTAAAAACGGTGAGTTCAGACTCAACTTCAAAAAGTCACTAAAATAAAGGATTCCGAAAACTCGGGGTAAGAGGTGGGAAACTTTGGTTCTGCATCTGTTTGGGGAAAATCAACTGTGGAAAATTTCAAATAGCTTGCAGATTTTATGAGCATCGAAGCAGGGATTTTCACTACTGCAGAACCAGTCCCAGTGAGATACAAAGCTTTGGGAGGATTTGAACCTGGGTTTCTTCAGTCAAAGGTCAACACTCTAGCCACTACCCCACAGGTTTTTTTGTATGAGAGCATAAGGAATGTGAGACTGTGGACTGACTGTTGCTTTAACTTATCACTAAACCTGTCAGCTTCAAATCAATTTTTCATTGTCAGGAGGAATTGTCCTTAATGTTATATGTGTGCAACAACATATCGACTTTTCAGTTACCGAAGGGGATATTTTAAAAGACATTTACAGGAGAAAAATATTAATATATGACCTCCTATTGCACTACTTAAGGATTAATCTAATTGTATGAAGATGCATCAGTAAGGAAAATCAGGAAACAGGTCAGGAATAAAATCAAAGGTCAAGGCATCACTTAATGTAGCTTGACACCCTGTCTCTGCTGATGTGAGCTGCAAATGAGAAAAAGTGGCTCTCAGTTGCCATGCATCTCATTGAATGCATTCCTTTTTCATTTGAAATTTTTTTTTTACTATGACTTTGGTACCATCCAGATGGGAAGCTTTCCATTTTCGTATCACCAGCATGACAGGATGCTACAAGTACTTGGGGATGGAGGGGGGGGGGGTTGGAACATAATTGCAGCTATCACGGTTCATATGGCAAAATGCAGCAATAACATATTTTCATTCCACAAATTAAGCTTTCCCTCCTCAGAACAGTTTAATATTTATAGACGTTTTGACAGACTAATGAGTCGACGGCACCATTTGCATAGAAGGACAAGAACTCATTTCTAGATGAAAGAACAGTGCAGGGCAATGAAACATTAAAGCAAAACAAACATGCCATGTAGGTTTTGATTATATCATTTCACTGCTGGGGAAGATGGAAGGAGCACAATTGCCAGGGTTAGCAGGCAGCTCAGCTGATCAAAGAGCCTTTGAAAACTGTCACCCATGTTTGAAAAACTCCATTGTGGGATTTGGGCAGGAATAATTAAGAACCGATGCAATTTGTTCTTCTTCTTGTCAACACAAGATGCAGCTTTGGGGGGGGAAACCCTACTTGGCATTCTCCCTGTATTTTTTTAAACATTCATTAAAGTGCAAGTAGATGTTCTGATGCTACAGTGGCAAGCAGGAGTGCCCAGTGCTTTCGGGTTGTCATCACGAGGCATTTTATTCGGTACCAAAATAAGCAGTAAGCAGATTATCCATCCTCTTCGGTATGTCTGCATTATGCTTACCCACACACCTCTTGATATTAAAAATATTCGGTTCACTTATAACAAATGCATAAACATGGGAACATTTTCAGTGGCGTGTCAAATATTGTGAGGTATCAGGCATTGATATGGTAGAGAGAAAAGCCAAGTCATTGAAGGGCTGCTGTAATCTAATTAGAACTGGACGTTAATAACATATGATCGGGGTTGCAGCTTGTCTGACATTCACAGAATGTGCTATAGGTAGAGTTTCCAGGTCTGGGTTGGGAAATACCTGAAGATTTGGGGGTGGAGCCTGGAGAGGTCAGGGCTTGGGGCGGGGAGGGACCTCAGCATGGTACAATGCCATCGAGTCCATCTTTCAAAGCAGCCATTTTTCTCCAGGGAAACTGATCTCTGTAGTCTGCAGATCAGTTGTAATACCAGGAGGTCTCCAGGCCCCATCCGGAGGTTGGCAGCTCTAGTTACAAGATGCATAATTCAGCTTTTTGAGAACCTCATGTTTTGCTTTAAAGAAAAAAAAGAACAACACCAAGTTTCTAGTCCTTGGGCCTATGTAGATATCCTTGAATGCTTGCTGAGTGGTTAAGTAAGATATCCCAGTGGCTTCATGGGGTTTTAGAGCCTTAGTTATCTCCAGACTAGCAAAATCAGAATAAAGTATGCAAACCAGTGAAAGTGCTGAATTATGCAAAACAAGGAACCATATGTAAATGAACACTGTTTACATAATTGATGCAGGCCACACAATTCAGCTCTTCTGATGCAGAATTTGGATTGGCTAGGTGCAGAAGTTTGATGTTTTTCACTTGGAGCACACGCAGCCCAGCATATCACTGTCTACATGTATGATAGGCTGACAGAACAGAATCAAATCCTTGTTCAGCAACGTACTAGGAAGCTTTCAAAAAAGCTCAGTGTATTAACCACAGCCCCTAATCTGGAAAAAAAAAAACCCAGAAATATTAAAGATCTATCCCACAAGGTTCTGAGGGATGAAGGGATGAATGGACCATAAAAAACGAAACCCATAAAAAGCTCAGTTACAATGACGGTTGATTACTTCTTTGCAGATGTTGTCCTCATGAGGCCAAGGTTAAACTATTTGCATTATAGCACACTGTAATCACACACAGTGACCTAGTAATTAGCCTTCTTACAGTCTTAATTAAACATCACATTTTCTACTAGCCCTGACATTGAGCTTGTAAGATACACAGCTTTTGCCCTGCCCTTTGATGCACATTCCTAAAACAGATCCCAAGAGTAGCATTTGCAGCTATGAAGGATAAATTTTAGCAGTTGCTTTTTCAATACTTTTAATGATGGTCTAATATTTCAGAGTTCACAGATAACTCACAAAGTTCGAGTGGAGCAGGCGGCAAATGTGTGTCTTCAAAAACCACATCACCCTAAGAGGAAACTTTGCATATACAGAACTGCTGGTGCCTTTTAGCAAGATACCATTTGTGCTTGTGTGCAGGGATGCACCCCTGTTTAACTGCAGGATATACATATTTACAACGGAGCTTTTTTTTATACTTATTTAATCATGATTTTGATATTTGCTGGGAATTCTTCTGGTACTTTCCAGCTTTTTAACTATTTTTTGCAGCAGTGCCTTTGTATGAGGAGGCTCAGAGAAATGTGTGGAAAGATCAAATAACATCTCCTTAAAATATGACTGAATTAGGTTGAAACTGGGGGAAGGGAGATCAGTATTACTTGCAAAACGTTAGTGTGCTAGTGAAATGTTTTGTTTTTTTAGTCTCCGGAGGGAATTTTTTTATTTTGCAAATACTACAAAAACTACAAAGAAATATTAGGGAAGGGACTACAACTAAGGATAAAGGAAAGCAAACCACACTAAACTAAAACCCCAAGAGGAGGAGATCTTTTCACTGTTAGTAAAAATGTTAGTACAATTAGTTTTAGTATCACAATATACTTGTAGAGTTCATGCTTATAACAGTTCGCTATTTATATGTGATTTTGTTAGTTGTTATGAGAGAAGTCTCTGATCATCTTCTTATTCTTCGCTTCAAAAGGCCATTTTCCAAGTCCTCCTGCCTTTACTTCGGCTTTCTGTCTCTAAAATCGTATACCACTCTGGCTGGTCCTGCACCCTTTTCTGCCGCAGAATCCTCTTCCGTTCCCGAGGTAGCAGAGTCACTAGACTTCGTTTCTTCCTCTTTGGACTCTTCGTCTGTCCCAAGCTGACGTCTCAAAAATTCTTTGGCTTTAAAAGTGGAGTCTATCTTCTCTCTTCTATCATTTAAAAGTGGAGTCTATCTCTTTACCCTCCGGAACTGCCCACCTGTACGATATCCCATTAGTTTGAAGAAAAGAAATTAAGTCCTTGTAACTTTTCCTCTTTTGTCTAATTTCAAATGGAATGTCCTTTAAGGTTTTAATGGTTACATTTCCCATTTTCAGTGGAGTTGCTGAAGTTGCTTTTAAAATGGCATCTCTGGTTTGTCTTCTTACAGACCTAACCACTATTTCTCCAAGTAGGTTATTTTTTTTATGTAATTGGAGTATGCCCTATAGGCTGACTCCATTTCATTTAC
>NW_015164188.1:567693-579792 GCF_001447785.1 Gekko japonicus
GCCATCACTGTTCCATAGACCGGAAGTCATGTGCTAGTGAAGTTGAGCCATATTAGAGCCTTGGGGAGATTTCTTTCTCTAAAGAGGAACTGAAGAACATTTTGAGAATTTCATAATGAATGGATAATTTACATTCATTTGCGGATGTGTTCCTTTTTATTCTGCTGTGAATTAGCCTAGCGGATTATGTTTAATAACAGTTATTAATCATTCTTCATAATTTTATTGAGAAGAAACTCCATCTGCAAGATTTCAAACATCAGTGAGGAAAAATTATGATGTTTGTCCATTACAGAAGTATTACCTGTTTTCTCAAGTCAAATAGTCAAGACTTAATAAAGAGCATCCAAGGTTTTGTGTTAGCCATTTCAGAGAGTGTGAAGAGTAATCTTAGGGATTCAAACCAGTTATTTTATCACAATTCCACCCTTAAGGAAACCCAGGGGGGGATCATATTAAAGACAGTTATCTCACATAAATATCTGCTTCAGGTAATTCTTGACTCAGCAAACCAAGGAAAAATAATTCTGCCTATTGCCTATATAGATAGAATATTACCTATTCTACATATTTTGGACAACATTCCTGTTCAAACCATCCAAAATGTTAACGTTGAGGTTCATCCAGCACTGTTTTCTGTTGAACACAGGAAGCCATGTTGGTCCACAGAAAATCCAAAAGGGGAAAAAATCATATAATAGCTTTTTGTTATGTATCAGTGAGCTGTGCAGTAACGATTCAAGCAGTGCCGGATTTATGCATAAGCTAAATAAGCTACAGCTTAGGGCCTCGCAATCTGCTGGGGCCTCAAATAAAAACACAATATAAAAATGATTTCAAATATTAAAAAGGCGTATATATTTTAAATTTTTCTGAGACCAGCTGATGTAATTTAAAACAGTAGGGGGCCTCTGGGTTTTGTATAGCTTAGGGCCTGAGCAAGTCTAAATCCGGCCCTGGATTCAAGTGTTGGAGTAGGACTCCGGTGACCTGGGTTATAATCCCCCCTCTTCCATGAAACACACTGGGTAACCTTGGGCTAGTTAATCTGTTGCATAGAGCCCTTCTGGGAAGGCACAGCTGCAGAAGACTCCCACATTTCTATTTCTCTGCAGATTGGGTAAAACAGAAACATTTGGGAGGGCATTTATGACACAACGACCTCTTCCCAGCCGTTGCTGTGACCGAGTTGGGGCATCCCTGTATATCTATACTTATACTGAATTCAGAGATTGTACTCTGAAGTGACTGATCACCTTTACTTTATCTTGGCTGACCAGTTCACACTAAAAAGTAGTCTCTTCGGGGTTTATATTTTTTGTGGATGGATGGAGGACAACTGCCAGATATAAACCTTTACCAAAAAGCCAGGCACCAGTGCTTGTGAAAGGCAAACAGCACAGTTCTTTATTTCACAGAAAACTCAACAGGGGGTGGGATATTTACACAGGATATTTTGTTTCTTTACAGAATAAAACTTCACTCTGCTTCACATAGGCTGTTCGTGAAACTTTCCAAATGTGAATTCAATCAGCCTGAGGTGGATTTCCTAGGCTGCCACATCTCCCCCAGAGGGCTGGAGATGGACCCCACAAAGGTGCGGGACATCCTGGGATGGGAAGCTGTAGGCTTATCACTCTACGTTTGTCACAGATTGTCTTTAATATGCAAAAACCGTTTGTGATTCCACTCTCCAGTATCTGACTGTGGACTTTATCTTTGGACTTTATTTGCCTGGTTCCCTGAGACTGACTGGTGCACCTACTCCAGCTTTTCCAGTCTCCCCCTAGACCTTTAGTCCTTCCTATAACCACCTTACAGATTCCCTTGGAGCAGTGTATCTGGTGTTTTGTGTTTACTGAGGAGTTATACTGTTTCTCCTACCTATTCACTCTCCTCTCTCTTTAGTGGGTACTAGTTAAGAACATTATTCAGCCCCAGTTTTCCTCAAACTGCTGGCTTGCTGTTTAACTCAGCTTCAGAGGCTACTTTCCTCTCAAGAGCTCTTCAGCTAACTCTCTTCCAACTGACTCTGTCAACTGTCAGCTCTCAACTGTCAACTGTTAACTGTCACTTACTGAGAATTCCAAGCAATCTTGCCCCCACCATTCTCAATCATGTGACTCAGCAGCTCTATTGTTTACCTGCTGCTGTCCACCAAACCTGTATTTCCATCACAGCAGTTTATATAGGGCACAGGGATGTACTATACAGAAATGGTTTGGGGGGTGCTTCCATAATGGGAATAAGATGATAGTCTATTACCTTGCTCTCACTGCATCGCCTTCTACTTTTGAAATCCATTTTCTTCATTGTTTATGGTATGCCATCTATTACACTTATTTTTTGCAATGTTTTCTAATTTTGGAATCCTAGTCCTATTGCATTGTTCATGGAATATTTTGTGCTGTCTGACTGCATTGTTTTATATTTTAGTGAGAAAGGCAAGCTGTAAATAAAATAAATAAATGAACAAATAAGAGCCCTTTGTTTTCTTTTTAAGGGAGTCTCAGTTATCTGGACTATTCTTGCTTAAACCTCACTAGCAAAAAAGAAAACCATCCTCAGCTGAATGTTTGCTATGACATAAAGACGTCTGAGTTCAACACAAATATGCTTTAAAATATTTATGTACAAAAGTATGAGTACATATATGTATAGCTTTTGGCCTCTATACAACTCTCCCTCAGTCCCTTGTTGCTTCCCCACTCAGTTGAAATCATCATTTCATATATACCATCTAGACTTAGGAAGCTCATCTCAACAAAGAAAAGCCATAGGCGGAATCTGCATTTGTCTTTCCCACCAGTGTCCCAGCCTTTTGACTCAGTCTTCAAAAAAGCTGTCTACATTTGGTGTCGTTTTCACACCTCAACAGTGCTAGTATACTTTTGCACGTCCACATATGTTTATCATCCTTTCGGGGCAACTCCACTGTCATTGCACCTCCACACTACTTTAAAAGAATCTTCTCCAAACAATATTCAAACAAGCATAGAGAAAGATGGCGTCACAGCAGCACAAAAATGATTTTAAAATGCTAATGCAGATTCGGCCATAGTGTTTATCAAGGAATGAAAATGAAATAATTCAGAAATCAGTATGTTTTTCACAAGGTGAGAACTATCAGGACCAAAGTCAGAGGTTGCCAGGTTGGTGGTTATCTGTAGCAAATCTCTCAGCCTGCCTACCTCAGAGAGCGGTTGCGGGGGGAAACATGAACAGACAGAACTGTATTCATTGTCTTCGGCTCTACGGACAAAGAATGGGATTGACAAACAGACACTTGTTTTGGGTGCTTTCTACTGAGCAATGTGAAATTAACTAATGAAATTTAGTGAGATTGAGTGAAATGTAGTGATTCATTTAGAAAATTTGTAGGCCACATCTCCAGATCTTCTAGAGGTGGCTCATTATTGAAAGAGTAAAAATGCTTTTAAAAACCCAATTATACTGATCAGAACAAACAAAACCGATAAAATTACATCACTAAAAATAGCCGATAAAAGCAAGCCAGAGTATAAAAGCACTTAAAACAGAGCAGTCTAAAATGACAATAATAAAACAGCCCATAGACTAGGAGCTGATCATGCATGTGCTGTCAGGTTGCAGCCAATTTATGGCAACCCCAGCAAGGCGCTTTCAAGGCAAGTCAGACACAGAGGTGGTTTGTCACTGCTTTCCTCTGCAGAGTCTTTTTTTGGCGGTCTCCCTTCCAGGTACTGACCCTGCTTAGCTTCCAAGAACTGAGAAGATCGGGCTGTATCAGGCTGCCTTCCCTCTTGGAGCTGACCATAGGATAGCTAAAACAATGGGACCTTTTTGTTACTTGATGCGACAGGTTGCAAGTGAGCCATGCTTTTTGCTATTTCCCTTCATTATTCCTCACAGCTGCTTCTCTTGCATCTCAATAAGTAAATCAGAGAGTACATCAAATGGATGCCCTATCTGATGTTCCAAGGATATGGCAAAATAGCTAAAATATGTACATGTTCAAATAACCAAAACGAGTCTTCATCTGTGGCACAGCCTCTCTCTCCTCCTCACTTTCTTCAGGCATGTATCTTTCTCCTCAGTGATGAGGCTGACCATGGCCCCGATCAAGCAAACTGCAGCTATTGACAATGACAAATCTTTTCCCCGGCACCACAAGTATCTTTAATAGATTCTCCAAAAAGGTTGGCAGACATTCCATTTCCTGCATTGTCAATCAGAGCAGAGCCTCAAGTGCTGTGTCCAAATAGCATGGGGCTATTTTGCCATGTAAAAATCACCTTCTGTGGCAAATTAAACCAGGACCCATGCAGTGATCTCTAACTGTTTGCTGTTTAACTAGAAATAAAACGCTGGACCATTTTTCTTTCAGTGTACGTTATGTAATAATTTTGTCATAAATCACACTGTAGAATTAAATACTCAGGGGGAAATGGTAAAGTGGAAAGCCATAAAAAATGTTCAGTTATAAAAGGTATGTGTCTTTCTTTCCACTCTTATCTGTTCACCCAGGACACTCATACACTCACAGACAGCCTGTGATGAAAAATACTTTTCTTAATCAGATTCTAGATGCAAAAAGTCCTCTATGAATAAATGTCTCTGTAAGGACAAATAGAAATAATTCCATGCATACTCTCTCAAACCTAAAAAAAGGTCTCACTTAGCCACCCTTTCCCAACCTACAAACAAGAATGCAAAACATTTTGTAAAAATTCAGAACTATTAGCATTTTCTAGAAGCCAGATAGATGAACCATCTACAGATGTTCCATTCATACTAACTAGAAGCCCACTAGCTTTGTGTATCAGAAGCACACCAGTCCCTGATCTGCCCCTGATCTGTGCAGTCACCTTTTTGTGTGAACTGGGCAACCAGGGTTCTGATTCATATGGATGGAAGCTGTACCAACATGGAAAATCCAGATGTTTTCCAGTCTACACACAGTAGCAACTGTGCAGAATGAACTGCACAGCTTGGGGGGCTCCCACTTTACATGAATGGAACCAAACAGAGGGTTCTGGTGGTCTGAACATTCTGCCGAAAGAAGGGATCCTGTTCTTTTTGGCCTTCTTTGTGTTGTTCCTTCCCATCATCAACTCACTCTTCGGCTGATCAGGCAGTTGGTTCCCTTCCTCAAACACAACAACTGATCCAGGCAATGGTCACCTCGAGACTGGTCTACTGTAATGCCCTCTACATGGGGCTGCCCTTGTCTCAAATCTGGAAAAGGCCATGGCTAGGCTTTTGATGGGGCTCTCTATCCGGGAGCACATCCAGTCAGTGCTAAAGCCATTGCATTGGCTGCCTATAGCATACCGGATTCATTTCAAGGCGCTGGTTCTTACCTTTAAAGTCCTTTATGGCCAGGGTCGTACATACCTGAGGGACCGCCTTTCCCCATATATACCCCAGAGAGCACTGTGATCAGGGGCCCAGAACAGGCTGGCCCTCCCGAGTCTCAAGGAGGCCAGGCTATCAATAACCAGGGCCAGGGCTTTTTCGGTGGTGGCTCCACTCTGGTGGAATGAGCTCCCAGAAGAGACCAGGACCCTGCAAGACCTTTTGCAGTTCTGCAGGGTCTGTAAAATGGAGCTCTTCCACCAGGCTTTTGGAGCCGCCACCACAACTAACCACTAACTACTAACTATTAACAACTGATGGTTCAAAGTGGGAGAGCCCGGTTTTCCTGGGATTCAACCTATAGCCTGAGATAGCCACCTAAGTTGATCTAAAAGAGCAAGCACCAACTGCAAATAAAGAGCCTAAGTAATAACAACCGCTGTGAATTATTTGAAATTGATACTAGCATTTTAATATGTTTTAATACAAATAGTCAGAATTGTTTTATTATTAATATGTTGTTACAGTATTTTATTGTAATTTTACTGTAATTTTATGCTGTTTTGTAAGCCGCCCTGAGCCGGCCCTGGCCAGGAGGGTGGGGTAGAAATTTAATAAATCAAATCAAAGCACTTTCCTTGAGTATAGTTTAATCAAGATGTGTCACAACACAAGTCTAGTTTGGTAGCTAGAGGGGACTAATTACATGTAGTGAGGGATAACCACTAAGCATATGCTCACAGTTATTGTTTTTTACTTAGTACTACCACCATAGCTGTGCCCTGCTATCAAAAAGAGGTCCTGGAGGGATGAATTGTGAGAGATGAATTGTGCTTGAATTGTGATTAGTGAGGGATGAATTGTGCCTGACTCAGATTAAGTCCTGCTTCTGGGTAAAGCTAAATGGATTGAATAAAAAGAGAAAAAGCAGCACTGAAGAGACTTAAAATGAGAGATTCTTAAAAAATGACCCAGTGTTTATTTACATATGGGACTTTTTCATTCTGCATTTAAACTATTGGCTTTGGAATGTGGCAAGGCAGTGGCAATGGATTGGGGGGGTTCATGCGCACTGTGTATCCACAGAAAGCAACCTGGCAAACATGCTTGAACTGCTCACTTGTGAGCAACTCGAACTGTTTGTGGAACAATCCATTCCCAGTTTACAGCAGGTAAGCAGGATGTGAAACCAAAACCATGGACCTTCAAGGACTTCTGATGACGATAAGTTGGAGAATTGTGGGGGGGGGGGGAGAAGATTAGTGAGAGGCAACATGAAGAAAGTCAGAGGCATCATTGCCTGGCCACAGAGCCTTCTCTTCCAGCTACTTTTAACTGGGTCCAGTTGGGTGCCTAAGAGAACAAAAAGAGAAGGCGGTGGCCAGACCCCTGCCTCTATTGCTACACCACCTTTCCTACAAGCTGCATACAAACATACACTCACTGCACGTTCTTCATACAATCTTCTCTGTAAGACAGAATACAGAGCTAAATGGTTCTCCTGCTTGGCAGATTGCCAGCTATTCACAGTGCTGACTGGTTAGTGCCTGTACCATCATGAACTTTCTACCCAACATTCTCCAGAACTATTTCCAACTTGTAAAGAAGTTTAAAAAAAAAGATGATAAATGAACTTGCAAGCAGTGCTTTTAACATCATTTTTAAACAGCTAGCTAGCACCACAGGGGGAAGTACAAGAGAAGCAACTGGACAGTATTCAAAGCATCAGTAAATGTGTTTGTCAAATGCATTGTGAATATAGAGCTCACTCTGTCAATGAAATAAAGAAAAATGTGGTAAGAAGTAGGTGATGTGAAGGACCTCTGCCTGGAATCCTGGAGTGCTGTGGCCACTCCAAGTAGATCATACTGAACTTGATGGACTGATGGTCTTATTCAGTATAAGGCAACTTCATGTGCATGCATATCCAGGTGCCACTTGCCAGAGTAAACTTTAGAGGTGCCAGTGGCTGGATAATTGCACCCCTATCTAGAACTCTGGAGCTGCGGTGGCTCAAGTGGTTAAGACACTGAACTGCAGGCTGTGGAAGGTCAGTAGTTCAGCAGTTCGAGACCCAGGTGCCGCATGATGGAGTGAGCTCCCATCTCTAGTTCCAGCTCCTGCCAACCTTAGCAGTTCAAAAGTAAGAAATTGCAAGTAGATAAATAGGTACCACTTCGGTGGGAAGGTAACAGTGTTCTGTGCGCCTTGGTGTTTAGTCATGCCGGCCACATGACCACGGAAACGTCTTTGGACAGCGCTGGCTCTTCGGCTTTGAAACGGAGATGAGCACCGCAACCCTAGAGTCGGATTCGACTGGCTTTCGAGCAAGGGAACCTTTACCTTTACCTAATGAGCATTTAATTTGGCAAGTGCTGGAGGTATATAGCTTCTTGATAAGCATAAGAAGTCTTTTGTCCATATTTAGTGCGCCTTGGTGTTTAGTCATGCCGGCCACATGACCACGGAAACGTCTTTGGACAGCGCTGGCTCTTCGGCTTTGAAACGGAGATGAGCACCGCAACCCTAGAGTTGGATTCGACAGGCTTTCGAGCAAGGGAACCTTTACCTTTACCTAGAACTCTGCAGAAGTTCAACAGCCAAGCAGGAGAAACTGAAGATCCTGTAACAGCCCCAGCTCCCTTTGCCTTTGCCTAATTACCAGCCTGAGCGGGAAAATTAGGGGAACAGTGCAGTCATGGAGACAACATATATACAAAAGATGTGAATATTCTTTATATATTTCCTGAGTACTCATCAAATAGAGTCACTTCAAATTATATTATTTTCGCACTTTTGGAAGAGAAGAGATTGGATTTATACCCCGCCCTTCACTCGGAGTCTCAGAGCGGCTTACAAACTCCTTTCCCTTCCCCTCCCCACAACAGACACCCTGTGAGGTGGGTGGGACTGAGAGAGCTAGACACACTAAAACTTACAGTTTGTTCTTGTTAGGGTTGCCAGCCCCCCCCCCCCCTCAGTCTGGGTGGGGTTTCTCCCACTTTCGCAGGCTCCTCCCCGCCCACAAACGCTTCAGAACACAATGTGATTACATCACCCGGAAGGGACATCATCACGTTGCCAACATCACATGGCAACACTCTAGTTTTTAGGCAAAACTCTATGATAAATTTGGGCTGAAACCATAAAGCTTTGCCCAACGTCAGCCATGTGATAAATTGGGTAGCAAAGAATATAACTGTACCATCACGACTGTTTTTGTTAATGCATTTGAGCGTGGCTATTTTTCCTCCTCAGAGCTGATTCCATGTTGCTACAATACATCTTTTGTTTTTTGTTTTTTACTACTTCTTTTTGGTAAAATCAAAAGGTGCCCCTCTGTTGGTGAAGGTCAGTCTAGTCTGCAATGAAAAGCACCCTAATGACTATTGACTGGGGATGCCCAGCCTTTCATTTACCTGTCTAACTGTGTCTGGCACATCTGAAATAATCAATGATATGTAGGCGGGGAAGAGAGACTCAGTGATGCGAAGGATGAGAAAAGCTGAACAGGCAGGGACAGCTGACTCTGAATCCTGACTTACACTCTATTTAAATGAAAGTCTTTGAAGCCTTTTTCTAAAAATGTGCTGTGACATTTATGTAATGGTGGGACGAAGGTGTATTTTTTTATTATTACTGCTATGGTAGCCTGGAGAGGCACATCAAACGAAACCTGAATAAACAACTCTAATGAATTTATTCTTTGTAAACTGAAGGAGATTATAAAAAGACCATGTGTTGTACACTAGACGAGCAAGAAAAGGGGGGGGGGAGTTTAGAAGGTACTGAACAAAAGGCCTGACGTTAGGCCTTGGCCCCACACTCTTACACCTGTGCTATTTTTCAGAAGTATAACTATACTACCCAGTGTGGTGTAGAGGTAGGGTTGCCAAGTCGTACTTCGTCCTGAAGCGGGGGACTCCCGGGTTGATCCTGAAGCGTGCGCGCTCCACATCCACGTCACCAGGAAGTGATGCAACCACGCCGGGCACACTGGGGGTGGGGCCATGACCATCCGAGGGAAAACCATAGAGTTTCCCCTCGGATGACCATGGCCCCGCCCCCAGCATGCCCGGCGTGGTCACGTCACTTCCTGGTGATGTGCACGTCGGGGTGGAGTTCCCCCCGGGGCCCGATCCGGCAGTGGCAGGGAACGGGTCTCTGGGGCGGGGGTTTCCCCACCCCCCGGGAGGACTTGGCAAGCCTATGTAGAGGTGGCAGTGTTGGACAGGGTTGCCAGCTCTGGGTTGGGAAATTCCTGGAGATTTGAAGGGGGGTGCTTGGAGAAGGTGAGGAGCAGGACCTCAGCAAGGTCTAATGTGACACAGTCCACCCTCCAAAACAGCCATTTTCTCCAGGGGAACAGATTTCTGTTGTCTGGAGATCAATTGTAATCCTGGGATGTCTCCAGGCCCCACCTGGAGCTTGGCAAACCTATGGGAGACTAGGATCTGCCTTAAAGCTCTCTAGGTGACTTTGGCTGCAATCCTAAGAACACCTTTTCTGGGAGTAAGCCTCATTGAATAGAATGGGACCTCCTTCAGAGCAGACCTGCTTAGGGTTGCTCCCTTTGGGCCAGTCATACTCTCTCAACTTGACCTACTTTACAGAGTTTCTGTGTGGATAAAATAGGCATGGGGAGAGCCACATATGCTTTACTCTGCTCCCTGGAGGATGGACAGGATAAAAAAGGATAGGTAGATTGAGCTCCAGCATTTGACTGAAGAAAGTATCTGAGACAGAAGACACAAGATAGGCAGAAGAGGGAGACATTTGTAATAAAGAATAGTGAGCATCCACTATGAATGTGAACGGGTTCTGGACTACAAGACCACATTGATTCATTAGCAGTTGTTTAAAGAACCCTGTTGACAACATACTATAAGGATATTGGTTACAGATAAATAGTTAAAAGTAAAAACAGGGCAGAGTATTTGAATATGAATGAAATTCATGGGCACTGTTTGTTCCACAGAGGCTGAAACCTTGGCAGTGAAATCCTAAAAATGGTTATATCATTTAAGCTTTACTGTGCTCCCATAAATGGGCTTAGAAGGCTATAACTCTGTTCAGCATAGCACCATAAATCCTCAGAAGAAGAACGTGCCATTGAGTCAAAACCAGCTCATGGCAACACCATCCATGGGTGTTCCAGGCAAAAGACAAGCAGAGGTGGTTTGCCATTGCTTTCCCCCACTTAGCAACCTCTGTCTTCCTTGATGGTCTTCCATCCAAGTACTGACCATGGCTGACCCTGCTTAGCTACTGACCAAACTGTGAATTTCACATTGGCATAATCACTGAGCTACACAAAATTAAAATTCCAGGTATAAAGCTAATAATCAATTCTTAAACATTAGGGCAAGAAGACCTTACTAAACACATTGGGATCTGGAAACACCAGAGACTGAGACATATACATGAAGGCATACACAAAACTTTACTTAGGTTCCCCCCCTCCCCGTTTCAGCCAGACAGAAGTAGCATTCATGTAAGATGCTGCTCCTGACAGGTTGGTGACAAACAGGTGTAGATATATCATTATGGAATTTATTTAATAAGAAGGCCACTTGAACTGAAGGCTGATGTGTTGCTTTCTGGGGAAATGACAGACACAGGAATAGATCCTGTGCAAGCTAGAGATATCAAAGTCACAGGGAGGACCTTCTCTGGATGCTCCTCTATATGCCTTCCCTATTCCACTCCTCCCCATTGCTTTTAAGTTTGGTAAACATTTCGATTGAGTGGACTCAGTCTGTCTGGAAATGTATCCATTCGCAAACTGGCACAAACCACCATAAACTACTTAAAAGTTCGTGGAAAGTTCATGCCGGTTGACTTGACACAAACTTGAGTTCATGAACCATGGCCAGAATTTGTCACGAACTTTAGTTTGTGAACCTGTTCATGCCCATTCCTATCTATAATCCTCAGTGTGGGAAGTAGGGCTGCCAAGTGAGGGCGGGGAACCCCCCGCTTTGGAGGCCCGATTTCCGCCGTGGCGGAATCGGGCCCTGGGGGGAACTGCGCCCCCCGAAGCTGCGTCACCAGAGGTGACGCAGCCACATCGCTCACATTGGGGGCGTGGCCCAGATCATCAGGGGGAAACCATATGGTTTCCTCCCCGAAGATCTGGGCCACGCCCCCAACGTGAGCGATGTAGCACGTCACTTCCTGTGACGTGCTGGTGGCGCGCGCGTCCTGAGAGAGCTCCCAGAGCCCGGCAAGGCTCCCCCACCGGCAAGGGTGAGTACACCTGGCAACCCTAGTGGGAAGTCCAACTAAATGGGAGGAGTCCCAGAAGCATGCCACAGTGCCAAGCAGGACACAGTTGTGGTGATCCCTAACTCTGCCGTTTCACTACTTGTATCTGCTGGCAGGGGAGAGACATCTTGGAGCTCTTCTGAGGTGCTCTGCTTTGTTACTCTCTCCTCCCCTATCAACTTTTAACACTGCCTTCTCAAGTTGGCAGTGATGAGGGCGGTTTGGCAGAGCCACTGCCCAACCCTTGCAGGGCCAACTTGTCACAAAGCTGCTACTCATGCAACCATGGAAAGCATAGGCCACACCAACTCTTGACACTCCACAAGAAAAAGACTTTACTGTGGGTGATACCGATGACACATTGTCGAGTACTCTTTCTCCTGGTTTGCCATAATTCTTAAGCTGCAGCCATTATTATGATAGCAAATGGCTTTCCTCAGCCATATGCCTAACACATCAGAATAATTTATTAGATGTACTCCTTCAAACAGCAGA
>NW_015164188.1:580147-587121 GCF_001447785.1 Gekko japonicus
CATTCCTGTGGAAAATAACAGTTGTCACATTGTGGAGCGCTTGGCCCCCCTTGCCCTCAGTCTTTAGGACGAAAGAGGCTTCATGGTGCTCTGAGGGGACGGCCTTTTCTCTGCACAGCTTTAATTATTTATTTTTACACATCGCATTTAGCTTACACAGGATTCCAAGGAGGTCTGCCAAACATGTATGAACTAGATCCAGACTTGCTTGGCTTCAGGCAGGTTGCTTTATCACATATTTTTCAACCATAACCAGGGATCCTATGCACTGCACATGTAAGAGAAGCTGGCTTACCCCAGTGTCTTTCCTTGCAACATATACATTTCTCTTCCATTCAAAATAGCCTAAGCCAAGCATTCCGATATTATAATGTACATACCCAGCTTCTTCTTCAAAGTTAACTTGAAGTCGTTACCTACGGCTGCTAGGTAAAGCCACTGCCACTGTGGATTTGATCTCCACTATTCCTCATACAGTAAAAGAAAAAAATGTGTTTTCTGCTGAGTCGCTACAAATTATATAGCAGTTTTGCTTCTGCAAACTGCAGAAACAATTAAAGGTTTTTACTGCATTTGCACGCAGCATAAAGGGGCCTTATTGGACAATAAACCATCTGTATTTTCTGTAAATATGTAATTATCTTTAATATTAATGCTGAGAGGCAAAACGGGAGCCCAAAGATGCTTATCAGTGATGCAGCTTTGTCCTTCAGAACCATTAGCTAACCATCTCACCAGTGTTCTTTTTGTCTTCCTTAATCAGTGTCCCAACATCAATCATGAGGCACTTGTCAGGCAAAAAGTGTCACGAAACTACTTTCACATATGCAGTTTGAGCAATTCCATCCTAGCACTGGCTCCATCAGTTCACTTAAGAGACATCCTCCAAGTGTCTAGCACTTACAACCATTTGAAGTATCCATACCATTTTGGCTGCACTATATATTCACTCCATTATTCTGTAACGTATCTTGATTTCTAAGGGTTTTGACACAGGGAATCATAAGAAGATTTAGTACACCAAAGGCATCAGGAGTGAAAAAACATCAAAAGTTTCAGTACAGACTTAAAGTCACCTTGGCTCACATAAATCCTGGGTAACAGTATGGTAAAATGCCTTCAACTGAGGCATGAATTGGTAATGAGAACATTATAAAATGGTTCCTTGTATATCTCCAAGCTGTCACTGAAAATTCCTCTCAATTAGAATGAAGAGGCAAATTTGATTATTGAAAGAGGAAGCCACCATAAATATTTTGTTTCTAATTTTAGATATTTGTCTAATAATTGTCTGTGTTTTTCCCCAGTTTTCGATTTGAAGTTCTGAACGTGAGCAAATTCATGAAAGAAATGGAAAATGTTTTCTTGTTTTAAAAACTATATGCCTCCATGTCTTTCAGGCACAGCAGCACCTCCCCAAAGCAGTTCACCTCCCCAAAATGGCTTCTCCATCTATTTCACTGAAGACCGCCAATTCATATCTATATTTGATATTCATATTTACTACATATAGCTTCATACTCTCCACTGAATGTTCCTACCATTCCTCCAGAAGTTCTGAATCTAGATTAGAGAAGACCTGGAATTCCAAATATGAACAATATATTTCAGTGTTATTAAAACATAACCAGTATGTCAATTATGTTGTCAAAGGTTTTCGCAGCTGGAGTTCATTAGCTGTTGTAGATTTTCCGAGCTGTAAGGCCATGGTCTTGGCATTGTAGGACCTGACGTTTCGCCAGTAGCAAAACGTCAGGTCCTACAATGCCAAGACCACAGCCATACAACCTGGAAAATCTACAACAGCTAGTACGACAATTAACAGTATCAGGAAGGTCGCCATGTCAGTTTATAGTGGCAGAACAAAATTTTGATCCAGTAGAACCTTATAGACCAACAAAATTTTCCAAGGTATGAGGTATCTGACAAAGTAAGCCCTCACTCGCAAACCTTATTCTCTGGGAAAGTGTGTTGGTGTCTAAAGTGCTACTGGACTCAAATTTAGTTTAGTTAAATGTAAAGGTTCCCTTGCTCGAAAGCCAGTCAAGTCCGACTCTAGGGTTGCAGTGCTCATCTCCGTTTCAAAGCCGAAGAGCCAGCGCTGTCCAAAGACGTTTCCGTAGTCATGTGGCCGGCATGACTAAACACCAAGGTGCACGGAACGCTGTTACCTTCCCGCCGAAGTGGTACCTATTTATCTACTTGCAATTTCTTGCATTCGAACTGCTAGGTTGGCAGGAGCTGGAACTAGAGACGGGAGCTCACGCCGTCATGTGGCAACTCGGGTCTCGAACTGCTGAACTACTGACCTTCCACAGCCTGCAGTTCAGCGTCTTAACCACTTGAGCCACCGCAGCTCCGACAGAACAGTAGGGCAAAGCAGTAATGCCGGTTTCAGGAGATGATTCACAATGGATTTTTTTGCATTCACTTCTTCTTATGTTGCAGCTTGGGAAATTCCAACAGTGAAAGGCTAACCTTTAGGAACACCAGCTGGTCCACCAGACTTGAATGGTGGGGGAGAGTTCAGGTTGCCCTCCATTGCCAAGAACTTGGCTATTTTATTCTGCCCACTAACCAAAAGTCCCACCTTAGCCAGTGCAGCCATAGTAATTCATATACACGGCTGCCTCTTTTGCGCCCAGCAGGGATCCTCCAAGGCTCTGACAGGACATCACAGTGGCCTCAGCAGCATAAGACTGTCAGAGTTGGGAGGCAGGGCTGTTACAAGAAGTCAGCGGAGAAGTGCCATTTATTACCATCCTACACATGGACAGTCTTCCATCCAAGCATTGATCAGATGACAGCCTACTTAGGTCCAGAAACGTTCATGCACCATGTGCATTCTGACCATATCCCAAGCACTGTTTTCTATATTGTTTCCCAAACCAAAACCTAAAATCTTTTAAGGAAAATTTATTGTGCAAAGCAGCCCTAAACCTTTATATAAGCCACTAGTACAGTTTGTTTGTTTGTTTCTTTGTTTGTTTAATTTATACCCTGCCCTCCCTGCCAGGCAGGCTCAGGGCGGCTTACATAAAATGCATATATAAATACAGTTAAAATCATACATAGAACAACCATAAACAGTCTGTTATCCATTTTCCTAAAATGCCGGAACAATACTCAAGTAAAGAGCAAGAGCAGAGATTCCTAAATTAAGCTATACCACTACTTAGGTGACAGTCTTGATGGTATTCTCATATCGGCTCAGATTGATCAACTAATTTGTGCGGCGAGACAAGCTGAAGGTGGTAAAGCCAGGGCCCGGGGTCACTCCTCGGTATTCAAGGCAGCTCCTAATCGAGAGCCTGGTGGAAGAGCTCCGTCTTACAGGTCCTGCGGAACTGTAAAAGGTCCCGCAGGGCCCTGATCTTCTCTTCTTAATATATTTTATTAAGAAATTTATTCTTTACCTTTCTATCCCACATGATTCCAGGGTTAGGTTGCCATCCTCCAGGAGAGACCTAGAATCCTCCCAGAATTACAGTAGATCTCTAGATTACAGAGATCAGTTCCTCAGGAGATAATGGCAGGTTCAGAGGTTGGACTCTATGAGCATCACACCTGCACTGAGCTCTCTCCCCTCCCCAAACTCTGCTCTCTCCAGGCTCCAGACACTCCAATCACCAGGGATTTCCCAAGCCAGAGTTGGCAAGCCTATGCCCAGAGTTAGAATAATCCTAATGTTAATACATGTGTGCGCGCACACACACACATGCTAAAAATGACTTTCTATGAAGACCTGAAGCCACAGCAGCTCCCTTTAAAATACCTACAACATAATCCAGATGACCAAAATATATAGACAAAGTAAAATGTACCAGGCAACATTAACCAACGCAGTAAAGCGTTAAAAAAAAAAACTGATTCTAGACTTGATGGAGCCCTCCCTTAAAGCTGAAGGAAAAAAGATGGAACACAAATATGTTGTTTCTTCCGCAATAACACAAGATATAGGAATGGAAGATACCAACCAATATAAATAAACTGGCTGCAGACTTAATCTTCAATCCCCACATTTCTGTACACCAAAAGATCAATTTTTTTCTTGTGGATTTTCCCCTTATCTCTTGCCCCATGTATCAGGACACAGTTCTATACTTATTAAAAAGCCTTATGACTTATTTTTTTGAGGGGGAAGCTGAAAATCTTACTTAAAACCATCGTAAAAGAGAATGGTTACGGCAGGTCTGAGAGATAACAAAGTCGGTAAAATGAGCAATCTTCGGAAGAACTATGAGATGGACAAAACTCCCCATACCTGGTGCAAACAAAAGGGCATTCTTCTAGATGGTGGGAATCAAGAGTACGCAGTCATCAGCTTCTCTACTGAGCTCCAGTACGGACTGAGGCCTGTAGAGAGACACTAGATTCCCTTTTGTATTTTTTTTTGTCAAAAGATCAGAGGGATGCCAAGTTGCATGGCTAATGTCTCTTTAAGGGCAGAACTAGTGTTACAATCTCTGGAAGCCCAGGCACGAGTATGGGCCTTCAGGCTTTACCTGATGGTGTCTCTGTTTATTAAAATCTGACTCCTATGCTACCCCATGGAGAAAATTAATGGAGATTAGACTCCACCGACTGGATTTCAGCAGTAGTGAGTTGGAGATACCGGGAAGATTAGCAGCATGCTCTGTGGCGAATAAGCGTCTGTATAACTTGGACTTTATCAGCACCATGAAGAGATCCAATAGGGTATGCTCCTCTTTATACTTGGGATTGTCTTACCCAAAGGTTTACTATTTAGATTTTTTAACTGTTCCTTGATATAGGAGAGCATTTATGCTTACAAGATTAAACTCTATCCCTTCTCAAGTAATGCAAGGTCAAATGCAAAGGACCTCATACTTTGATAGACTTTGGGACTGTGCTTTTGGACAGATAGAAACTTTGGAGCACTGCCTACTGGAATGTGGTACCTTCTGCAGTATTAGGGATTTGTGGATCACTCTCTTCTGTGATAATGAGGGGCTGTTAACATCAGATAAAGACACCTTTGGCAGGTGTGGATTTAGGAGTTACATTGGCTGTAGCCAAACTTTTTGCTTGTGTAATTAAATTTAGGGGGCCTCAAGCGCGGTAAATGGTTGGTTATTTAAATTACTTTTTTTGTTTTATCTGGTGTAACATTGCTCAAGGCCTATAGGCTAAATTAGCAGCATCATAAAAGCAGAATAGAGGGTGGGAGATTCCCACCAATTACCACTTCTACATCACCCCACTCACAAGTACCATATTGTAACATGCTTGATAAGCAACACATTTTCACAGTAGGTTTCCAAGTAGTCTCCAGTTACTACAGTTGAACAGTCCTCATCCACAGAACAACTAGAATCAATACAGAACTAAGATAGACATATTTATTTATTATTATATATTTATTATATTTATACCCCGCCATGTAACAGCACTACTCACTGGTAGTGATGGTTATTAGGGGTGCCAGCTCTCCCTCCCTCTGGTCACAGGCATGGGATGGGGAGTAGACTTGCTAGATCCAAATTGGGAAACTCCTGGGGATTTAGGGATGGAGCCTGGGGGGGACAGGGACCTCACTGGGGTGCAATGACATAGAGTCTTGCCACACCTCCATGTACTCTAATTCAGCCTCTCAGTGAGAGCAGTTTCACTTTCCACTTGCCATTCAGGCTGGCTCTTGTTACCCATCAGTTAAGTTTAACCTCCCTCTTGATCACCTTTGTAGTTACATTAAAGTTACCAGTTGGTAACACACCTGCTGCATGGACTGACTTCCTCTTCAGATAGCCAGTTTGGTGTAGTGGTTAAGTGCGTGGACTCTAATTTGGGAGAACCGGGTTTGATTCCTCACTCCTCCGCTTGCACCTGGCTGGATGACCTTGGGCAAGTTGTAGTTCTGATAAGAGCTGTTCTTGAAAAAGAGCAGTTTCAGTCAGAGCTCTCTCAGCCCCACCTACCTCACAGGGTGTCTGTTGTGGGGAGGGGAAAGGAAAGGAGTTTGTAAGCCGCTCTGAGATACCTTTGGGTAGTGAAGGGCAGGGTATAAATCCAATCTCTTCATCTTCTTCTTCTTCTCTTCATGATACTTAACATGTTCAGCCTTCAGTGATGAATTTTCAAAATGACAGTACCAATGAATCTGTTCTAACAGCGGGGCTGTTCTCCTGGTTGTCTGGATCCAAGCTTCTGTTTAAAAGCCAAAATGAGAATTTGTTTGTAGAATTTTATATTACACAAGGTGAGAATACCGATAGCAAATTTTGCTATAATCAAGCCTTATTGTATTACAGATGTGTAAGATATTCTGTACGCAAGTATGTTACAAATCAGTCAATTATTTGAGCCAGGGCTCTTCAGAATAAACATGTTTTGAAGCACATAGGTGGATAGCCATGGTGGTCTGAAGCAACAGAACAAATTTTGAGTCCAGTGGCACCTTTAAAACTAACAAAGTTGGAGTTCCGGGTTTCGGCGTTCGCCATGGCAGTCGCTTTCTCCCGCAGCTTCGAAAGACAGCCATCAGAGCCCGTGGTTGGGAGGGGGCGTGACTGTGCACGCCACCCCTGGAGCCCTCGTGTTGGGCTCCCAGCCATGGGGCGCTAGAGAGACCTTCCCCCAGTGACCCTGCCGGCGAAGGGGGGCTACTCCATGCCCCAAAGGTCCCGCTGCGGAGCATCCAGAATGGGAACTAGAAATTGCAGACCGGAGCAAGCGTTTGGTGGCCAAGTGAATTGAAAACAAAAGCGGATCTATCGTTGAAATGTAAGTTAATGTCTAAGTGAGAAACACTGAAGAAATACCCAAGAACCTACCCTTTGAAAGCAAGGGGGGGGAGGGAACTCTCCCCCACTAAGAAAAACTAAGCGAACTTTGAGCTACTATGAAAAGGGGGGTGGGCTAATGAGGCAAGATGGATTGAAATAAAGAGCATTTAAGAACTTACCAGGCGGATTTAAAAGTACCAGAGACTGCAATAACTTTTATAAAAAGTA